>NC_138867.1:138300375-138585499 GCF_965194805.1 Balaenoptera borealis | reverse complement strand
AGCCAAGACAGTGAAGCAATCCAAATGTCCAACAACCGGTAAATGGATAAAGAAGAAGTGGTCCATGCACACAATGGAATAATAGCCATGGAAAACAATGAACCACTGCTCTCTGAGGCACCACAAATGAGTCTGGAGATAATCACAAAACATGAGGTACGTCGGAAAGCAAAAGACCTGTATTCTATGATATCACTTATAGGCGTTATCTAATAACTGACACAAAGGAACATATTTCCACAGAGAAAGACACTCACAGACTTAGAAAACAAACTATGCTCATCTAAAAGGAAAGGTGGGGGGAATGGATAAATTAAGATTAGTGTTACTATACGTATACAAACACATATTATATACATATCTCAAAAAGACCAACCATATAGCAAGGGAGGTCTGCGGAACCCTCAGTAACATTTTACATGGGAAGAGGATCTGTACTTGAATAGACATATATAATGTACAAACGAACCAGATGGTGTACACCTAGGACAAACAATATTCTAAGCTTTACCCCAAAAAAAGAAAATTTTAAAACCAAGAAGAAATAATGAGACATAAACTTATGGGGCTTTCTCCATGCACATTCCAATGTAATTTACAAACTAGGAACACGACTTCCAGAAAGGCTCTGCTGCCCTAGTACCCAGATATGGGAATGGAGACATGCTTCCTGCTTGAGGCCACTTCCTCCAACAGCAGCTTTAAACCCATTGCTAAAGGTCACTAAATATTCACCAAACTTGCAGTTCGGTAAAAGACACCTGCTTTCTAAAAAAATTCTGGGGTGGAAAATCGACCAAAAATTTCAAAAGAGGGCAACCTTCCAAGAACACAATTTCAAGAGTTCTATTGTACTCCCAATTGTTTCCTTTTTTTTAACAGAAAAGAAAACGGTGGAGAAAAATGATGAGTTTTACGAATTTTCAAAGACATGCAAACCCAAATTACAAAAACCTATCAGCTCACAGCAGCCAGAAGGGCCATTAGCATAAATGCTGCAAACAATAAATGCTGAAGCGATTGTGGAGAAATGCGTACCCTCGATTCTAAGGGGGACGTGGTAAGAGCCACTAATGAAAACACAAAGAAGGTGCTTTGCAAAGGGAAACACGGTGCTACCAGTCAATCAATCACACCCACTGCTGGGCCTATCACCTGAGAAAATGAGAATCGAAAAGTCACAGCCTGGCAATCCTGCACTCCAACAATATTTACCATAGCCAACACTTGGAAGCAATGAAAATGTCCATCAACCGATTAATGCACAAAGTAGAAGTGGTCCACGTACACAGTGGAAAATTACTCCAATAAAAAATAAAAATTAAATGTAAAAATCCAACAAAAGTAAGGAGACATCAGCTTGTGTGGGTTTGTCCGGGCACACTCCACTCTAATTTATAACCGAGAAACACCACAGGCCGCAAGGGCTTTTCCCTAGTTACCAGGGTGGGGGACATAGAAAGGCTGCCGCCCTCTGGCAGTTACCTGCAAAAGCAGCTTTAAAGCCTGTGCTAATGGTCACTTCATAGGAACAAGTACTGCAGAACTGTAAATGAAACAGGCCCTCAAAATGGCTTGAGGGAGGTAAAGGCCAAAACATTTCAAACTGTGACACATACTTAAAGAGAACACTTTGAAGAACTAAGGGGTAATCACAGCTTGAAAAATAGAAAAGGACATGCCTTAAAGCTCAATTTCAACAGATTATGTGGCACATTCGAATTCAACCACAGAGAGGTATCAGCTCACACTTGTCAGAATAACCATCAGCAAGAAAACTACAAACAATAAATGCTGAAGGTGTTGTGGAGAAATGCATACCCTCAACATCAAAGGGGACGTAACTTGGAAAGGGCCACGAATGAGAACAGAATGGAGGTGCCTTAAAAAGGTAAACATTGAGCTACCATATGATCCAGCAGGCCCACTCCTCGACGTATAACCTAAGAAGAGAGAATTGGAAAGACACAGGCAGGCAAATCTGCACTGCACACCATTACAATAGCCAAGATATGGAAGTAACCAAAAAGTCCAGCAACAGATGGATGGACAAAGAAGAACTCCTCCATGTACAGATGGAATATTCGCTAGTGAAAAAAATGAAACAATGCTATTTGCAGCACCATAGATGAGTCTAGACGTAATCACGCCACGTGTAGTAAGTGAGAAAGCAAAAGACACATATCCTATCATATCACTTTTAAGAGTTACTTAAAAATTGATACCAATGAAGATATTTCCACAGAGAAAGGCAATCACAGATTCATTAAAAAACTTATGATTCACCAAATAGAAAGGGATGAGGATTGGATACATTGCCACATTGGGGTTAACAGAGATATACAAACCATGTGAAATATATAACCACCAAAGACGTACGGCAGACCAGGAGAAGACTACTCAACATTGTGTCATAACCTACATGGGAAAAGGATGCGAGGAAGAATAGATACATGTATATGTGTGAAAGAACCACATCTTGCACACCTACAACAAACAAACCATTGTAATCATATTTACTGGGATAAAAAATAAAAAGTAAACTACAAATATGAACAAGAAGTAATGAGACATAAACTTAAAGGGCTTTTCCCTGGCACATTCCATTCTAATTTACAACCTAGAACACCACTTCCATTAAGGCTCTGTTTCCCTAGTAACCAAATATGGTAAAGGGGAAATGCTGCCACCTTGTGGCCGTTTCCTGCAAGAACAGCTTTAAACTCACAGCTAATGGTCACTTCACATTCCCAAGGACTCAGGGCTGTAAAGGACACCTGCCCTAAAAAATTGTGCTGAAGGAGGGAATGGACAAAACAATTCAAAACAGGCAAATGTTTCAAGAAGCGAGTATGAAGAGTTAAGTTTTACTCACGCTCTTTTAAAAAAAAGGAAAATGGATAAAAGCTCAACCTCAGGGAGTGTTAGACCCATGCAATCTAATCTACAAAAAGTTTCAACTTACACCAGTCGACTGACCATGAGCACAAAGTCTACAAACAATAAATGCTGAAGGGGTTTTAGGGAACTGTGTACCCTCTACCTGCTGGTGAGACGTAAAGGGGTAACAGCCAATAATGAGAACAGAAAGGAGCTGTGTTTAAAAGTAAAAATGGAGGTACCATTCAATCCAGCAGGCGCACCAATGGACCTCTCACTTGAGAAGACAAGAATCGAGAAGACACAGGCCGCAAAAGTTGCAGTGCAGCCTTATTCACAATAGCCAAGACAGTGAAGCAATCAAAATGTCCAACAACCGGTAAATGGATAAAGAAGAAGTGGTCCATGTACACAATGGAATAATAGCCATGGAAAACAATGAACCACTGCTCTCTGAGGCACCACAAATGAGTCTGGAGATAATCACAAAACATGAGGTACGTCGGAAAGCAAAAGACCTGTATTCTATGATATCACTTATAGGCGTTATCTAATAACTGACACAAAGGAACATATTTCCACAGAGAAAGACACTCACAGACTTAGAAAACAAACTATGCTCATCTAAAAGGAAAGGTGGGGGGAATGTATAAATTAAGATTAGTGTTACTATACGTATACAAACACATATTATATACATATCTCAAAAAGACCAACCATATAGCAAGGGAGGTCTGCGGAACCCTCAGTAACATTTTACATGGGAAGAGGATCTGTACTTGAATAGACATATATAATGTACAAACGAACCAGATGGTGTACACCTAGGACAAACAATATTCTAAGCTTTACCCCAATTTAAAAAAAATTTAAAACCAAGAAGAAATAATGAGACATAAACTTATGGGGCTTTCTCCATGCACATTCCAATGTAATTTACAAACTAGGAACACGACTTCCAGAAAGGCTCTGCTGCCCTAGTACCCAGATATGGGAATGGAGATAAGCTTCCTGCTTGAGGCCACTTCCTCCAACAGCAGCTTTAAACCCATTGCTAAAGGTCACTAAATATTCACCAAACTTGCAGTTCGGTAAAAGACACCTGCTTTCTAAAAAAATTCTGGGGTGGAAAATCGACCAAAAATTTCAAAAGAGGGCAACCTTCCAAGAACACAATTTCAAGAGTTCTATTGTACTCCCAATTGTTTCCTTTTTTTTAACAGAAAAGAAAACGGTGGAGAAAAATGATGAGTTTTACGAATTTTCAAAGACATGCAAACCCAAATTACAAAAACCTATCAGCTCACAGCAGCCAGAAGGGCCATTAGCATAAATGCTGCAAACAATAAATGCTGAAGCGATTGTGGAGAAATGCGTACCCTCGATTCTAAGGGGGACGTGGTAAGAGCCACTAATGAAAACACAAAGAAGGTGCTTTGCAAAGGGAAACACGGTGCTACCAGTCAATCAATCACACCCACTGCTGGGCCTATCACCTGAGAAAATGAGAATCGAAAAGTCACAGCCTGGCAATCCTGCACTCCAACAATATTTACCATAGCCAACACTTGGAAGCATTGAACATGTCCATCAACCGAGGAATGCACAAAGTAGAAGTGGTCCACGTACACAGTGGAAAATTACTCCAATAAAAAATAAAAATTAAATGTAAAAATCCAACAAAAGTAAGGAGACATCAGCTTGTGTGGGTTTGTCCGGGCACACTCCACTCTAATTTATAACCGAGAAACACCACAGGCCGCAAGGGCTTTTCCCTAGTTACCAGGGTGGGGGACATAGAAAGGCTGCCGCCCTCTGGCAGTTACCTGCAAAAGCAGCTTTAAAGCCTGTGCTAATGGTCACTTCATAGGAACAAGTACTGCAGAACTGTAAATGAAACAGGCCCTCAAAATGGCTTGAGGGAGGTAAAGGCCAAAACATTTCAAACTGTGACACATACTTAAAGAGAACACTTTGAAGAACTAAGGGGTAATCACAGCTTGAAAAATAGAAAAGGACATGCCTTAAAGCTCAATTTCAACAGATTATGTGGCACATTCGAATTCAACCACAGAGAGGTATCAGCTCACACTTGTCAGAATAACCATCAGCAAGAAAACTACAAACAATAAATGCTGAAGGTGTTGTGGAGAAATGCATACCCTCAACATCAAAGGGGACGTAACTTGGAAAGGGCCACGAATGAGAACAGAATGGAGGTGCCTTAAAAAGGTAAACATTGAGCTACCATATGATCCAGCAGGCCCACTCCTCGACGTATAACCTAAGAAGAGAGAATTGGAAAGACACAGGCAGGCAAATCTGCATTGCACACCATTACAATAGCCAAGATATGGAAGTAACCAAAAAGTCCAGCAACAGATGGATGGACAAAGAAGAACTCCTCCATGTACAGATGGAATATTCGCTAGTGAAAAAAATGAAACAATGCTATTTGAAGCACCATAGATGAGTCTAGACGTAATCACGCCACGTGTAGTAAGTGAGAAAGCAAAAGGCACATATCCTATCATATCACTTTTAAGAGTTACTTAAAAATTGATACCAATGAAGATATTTCCACAGAGAAAGGCAATCACAGATTCATTAAAAAACTTATGGTTCACCAAATAGAAAGGGATGAGGATTGGATACATTGCCACATTGGGGTTAACAGAGATATACAAACCATGTGAAATATATAACCACCAAAGACGTACGGAAGACCAGGAGAAGACTACTCAACATTGTGTCATAACCTACATGGGAAAAGGATGCGAGGAAGAATAGATACATGTATATGTGTGAAAGAACCACATCTTGCACACCTAGAACAAACAAACCATTGTAATCATATTTACTGGGATAAAAAAATAAAAAGTAAACTACAAATATGAACAAGAAGTAATGAGACATAAACTTAAAGGGCTTTTCCCTGGCACATTCCATTCTAATTTACAACCTAGAACACCACTTCCATTAAGGCTCTGTTTCCCTAGTAACCAAATATGGTAAAGGGGAAATGCTGCCACCTTGTGGCCGTTTCCTGCAAGAACAGCTTTAAACTCACAGCTAATGGTCACTTCACATTCCCAAGGACTCAGGGCTGTAAAGGACACCTGCCCTAAAAAATTGTGCTGAAGGAGGGAATGGACAAAACAATTCAAAACAGGCAAATGTTTCAAGAAGAGAGTAGGAAGAGTTAAGTTTTACTCACGCTCTTTTAAAAAAAAGGAAAATGGATAAAAGCTCAACCTCAGGGAGTGTTAGACCCATGCAATCTAATCTACAAAAAGTTTCAACTTACACCAGTCGACTGACCTTGAGCACAAAGTCTACAAACAATAAATGCTGAAGGGGTTTTAGGGAACTGTGTACCCTCTACCTGCTGGTGAGACGTAAAGGGGTAACAGCCAATAATGAGAACAGAAAGGAGCTGTGTTTAAAAGTAAAAATGGAGGTACCATTCAATCCAGCAGGCGCACCAATGGACCTCTCACTTGAGAAGACAAGAATCGAGAAGACACAGGCCGCAAAAGTTGCAGTGCAGCCTTATTCACAATAGCCAAGACAGTGAAGCAATCCAAATGTCCAACAACCGGTAAATGGATAAAGAAGAAGTGGTCCATGTACACAATGGAATAATAGCCATGGAAAACAATGAACCACTGCTCTCTGAGGCACCACAAATGAGTCTGGAGATAATCACAAAACATGAGGTACGTCGGAAAGCAAAAGACCTGTATTCTATGATATCACTTATAGGCGTTATCTAATAACTGACACAAAGGAACATATTTCCACAGAGAAAGACACTCACAGACTTAGAAAACAAACTATGCTCATCTAAAAGGAAAGGTGGGGGGAATGTATAAATTAAGATTAGTGTTACTATACGTATACAAACACATATTATATACATATCTCAAAAAGACCAACCATATAGCAAGGGAGGTCTGCGGAACCCTCAGTAACATTTTACATGGGAAGAGGATCTGTACTTGAATAGACATATAGAATGTACAAACGAACCAGATGGTGTACACCTAGGACAAACAATATTCTAAGCTTTACCCCAATTTAAAAAAAATTTAAAACCAAGAAGAAATAATGAGACATAAACTTATGGGGCTTTCTCCATGCACATTCCAATGTAATTTACAAACTAGGAACACGACTTCCAGAAAGGCTCTGCTGCCCTAGTACCCAGATATGGGAATGGAGATAAGCTTCCTGCTTGAGGCCACTTCCTCCAACAGCAGCTTTAAACCCATTGCTAAAGGTCACTAAATATTCACCAAACTTGCAGTTCGGTAAAAGACACCTGCTTTCTAAAAAAATTCTGGGGTGGAAAATCGACCAAAAATTTCAAAAGAGGGCAACCTTCCAAGAACACAATTTCAAGAGTTCTATTGTACTCCCAATTGTTTCCTTTTTTTTAACAGAAAAGAAAACGGTGGAGAAAAATGATGAGTTTTACGAATTTTCAAAGACATGCAAACCCAAATTACAAAAACCTATCAGCTCACAGCAGCCAGAAGGGCCATTAGCATAAATGCTGCAAACAATAAATGCTGAAGCGATTGTGGAGAAATGCGTACCCTCGATTCTAAGGGGGACGTGGTAAGAGCCACTAATGAAAACACAAAGAAGGTGCTTTGCAAAGGGAAACACGGTGCTACCAGTCAATCAATCACACCCACTGCTGGGCCTATCACCTGAGAAAATGAGAATCGAAAAGTCACAGCCTGGCAATCCTGCACTCCAACAATATTTACCATAGCCAACGCTTGGAAGCAATGAAAATGTCCATCAACCGAGAATGCACAAAGTAGAAGTGGTCCACGTACACAGTGAAAAATTACTCCAATAAAAAGTAAAAATTAAATGTAAAAATCCAACAAAAGTAAGGAGACATCAGCTTGTGTGGGTTTGTCCAGGCACACTCCACTCTAATTTATAACCGAGAAACACCACAGGCCGCAAGGGCGTTTCCCTAGTTACCAGGGTGGGGGACATAGAAAGGCTGCCGCCCTCTGGCAGTTATCTGCAAAAGCAGCTTTAAAGCCTGTGCTAATGGTCACTTCATAGGAACAAGTACTGCAGAACTGTAAATGAAACAGGCCCTCAAAATGGCTTGAGGGAGGTAAAGGCCAAAACATTTCAAAATGTGACACATACTTAAAGAGAACACTTTGAAGAACTAAGGGGTAATCACAGCTTGAAAAATAGAAAAGGACATGCCTTAAAGCTCAATTTCAACAGATTATGTGGCACATTCGAATTCAACCACAGAGAGGTATCAGCTCACACTTGTCAGAATAACCATCAGCAAGAAAACTACAAACAATAAATGCTGAAGGTGTTGTGGAGAAATGCATACCCTCAACATCAAAGGGGACGTAACTTGGAAAGGGCCACGAATGAGAACAGAATGGAGGTGCCTTAAAAAGGTAAACATTGAGCTACCATATGATCCAGCAGGCCCACTCCTCGACGTATAACCTAAGAAGAGAGAATTGGAAAGACACAGGCAGGCAAATCTGCACTGCACACCATTACAATAGCCAACATATGGAAGTAACCAAAAAGTCCACCAACAGATGGATGGACAAAGAAGAACTCCTCCATGTACAGATGGAATATTCGCTAGTGAAAAAAATGAAACAATGCTATTTGCAGCACCATAGATGAGTCTAGACGTAATCACGCCACGTGTAGTAAGTGAGAAAGCAAAAGACACATATCCTATCATATCACTTTTAAGAGTTACTTAAAAATTGATACCAATGAAGATATTTCCACAGAGAAAGGCAATCACAGATTCATTAAAAAACTTATGATTCACCAAATAGAAAGGGATGAGGATTGGATACATTGCCACATTGGGGTTAACAGAGATATACAAACCATGTGAAATATATAACCACCAAAGACGTACGGAAGACCAGGAGAAGACTACTCAACATTGTGTCATAACCTACATGGGAAAAGGATGCGAGGAAGAATAGATACATGTATATGTGTGAAAGAACCACATCTTGCACACCTACAACAAACCAACCATTGTAATCATATTTACTGGGATAAAAAATAAAAAGTAAACTACAAATATGAACAAGAAGTAATGAGACATAAACTTAAAGGGCTTTTCCCTGGCACATTCCATTCTAATTTACAACCTAGAACACCACTTCCATTAAGGCTCTGTTTCCCTAGTAACCAAATATGGTAAAGGGGAAATGCTGCCACCTTGTGGCCGTTTCCTGCAAGAACAGCTTTAAACTCACAGCTAATGGTCACTTCACATTCCCAAGGACTCAGGGCTGTAAAGGACACCTGCCCTAAAAAATTGTGCTGAAGGAGGGAATGGACAAAACCATTCAAAACAGGCAAATGTTTCAAGAAGCGAGTAGGAAGAGTTAAGTTTTACTCACGCTCTTTTAAAAAAAAGGAAAATGGATAAAAGCTCAACCTCAGGGAGTGTTAGACCCATGCAATCTAATCTACAAAAAGTTTCAACTTACACCAGTCGACTGACCTTGAGCAAAAAGTCTACAAACAATAAATGCTGAAGGGGTTTTAGGGAACTGTGTACCCTCTACCTGCTGGTGAGACGTAAAGGGGTAACAGCCAATAATGAGAACAGAAAGGAGCTGTGTTTAAAAGTAAAAATGGAGGTACCATTCAATCCAGCAGGCGCACCAATGGACCTCTCACTTGAGAAGACAAGAATCGAGAAGACACAGGCCGCAAAAGTTGCAGTGCAGCCTTATTCACAATAGCCAAGACAGTGAAGCAATCCAAATGTCCAACAACCGGTAAATGGATAAAGAAGAAGTGGTCCATGTACACAATGGAATAATAGCCATGGAAAACAATGAACCACTGCTCTCTGAGGCACCACAAATGAGTCTGGAGATAATCACAAAACATGAGGTACGTCGGAAAGCAAAAGACCTGTATTCTATGATATCACTTATAGGCGTTATCTAATAACTGACACAAAGGAACATATTTCCACAGAGAAAGACACTCACAGACTTAGAAAACAAACTATGCTCATCTAAAAGGAAAGGTGGGGGGAATGGATAAATTAAGATTAGTGTTACTATACGTATACAAACACATATTATATACATATCTCAAAAAGACCAACCATATAGCAAGGGAGGTCTGCGGAACCCTCAGTAACATTTTACATGGGAAGAGGATCTGTACTTGAATAGACATATATAATGTACAAACGAACCAGATGGTGTACACCTAGGACAAACAATATTCTAAGCTTTACCCCAATTTAAAAAAAATTTAAAACCAAGAAGAAATAATGAGACATAAACTTATGGGGCTTTCTCCATGCACATTCCAATGTAATTTACAAACTAGGAACACGACTTCCAGAAAGGCTCTGCTGCCCTAGTACCCAGATATGGGAATGGAGATAAGCTTCCTGCTTGAGGCCACTTCCTCCAACAGCAGCTTTAAACCCATTGCTAAAGGTCACTAAATATTCACCAAACTTGCAGTTCGGTAAAAGACACCTGCTTTCTAAAAAAATTCTGGGGTGGAAAATCGACCAAAAATTTCAAAAGAGGGCAACCTTCCAAGAACACAATTTCAAGAGTTCTATTGTACTCCCAATTGTTTCCTTTTTTTTAACAGAAAAGAAAACGGTGGAGAAAAATGATGAGTTTTACGAATTTTCAAAGACATGCAAACCCAAATTACAAAAACCTATCAGCTCACAGCAGCCAGAAGGGCCATTAGCATAAATGCTGCAAACAATAAATGCTGAAGCGATTGTGGAGAAATGCGTACCCTCGATTCTAAGGGGGACGTGGTAAGAGCCACTAATGAAAACACAAAGAAGGTGCTTTGCAAAGGGAAACACGGTGCTACCAGTCAATCAATCACACCCACTGCTGGGCCTATCACCTGAGAAAATGAGAATCGAAAAGTCACAGCCTGGCAATCCTGCACTCCAACAATATTTACCATAGCCAACGCTTGGAAGCAATGAAAATGTCCATCAACCGAGAATGCACAAAGTAGAAGTGGTCCACGTACACAGTGAAAAATTACTCCAATAAAAAGTAAAAATTAAATGTAAAAATCCAACAAAAGTAAGGAGACATCAGCTTGTGTGGGTTTGTCCAGGCACACTCCACTCTAATTTATAACCGAGAAACACCACAGGCCGCAAGGGCGTTTCCCTAGTTACCAGGGTGGGGGACATAGAAAGGCTGCCGCCCTCTGGCAGTTATCTGCAAAAGCAGCTTTAAAGCCTGTGCTAATGGTCACTTCATAGGAACAAGTACTGCAGAACTGTAAATGAAACAGGCCCTCAAAATGGCTTGAGGGAGGTAAAGGCCAAAACATTTCAAAATGTGACACATACTTAAAGAGAACACTTTGAAGAACTAAGGGGTAATCACAGCTTGAAAAATAGAAAAGGACATGCCTTAAAGCTCAATTTCAACAGATTATGTGGCACATTCGAATTCAACCACAGAGAGGTATCAGCTCACACTTGTCAGAATAACCATCAGCAAGAAAACTACAAACAATAAATGCTGAAGGTGTTGTGGAGAAATGCATACCCTCAACATCAAAGGGGACGTAACTTGGAAAGGGCCACGAATGAGAACAGAATGGAGGTGCCTTAAAAAGGTAAACATTGAGCTACCATATGATCCAGCAGGCCCACTCCTCGACGGATAACCTAAGAAGAGAGAATTGGAAAGACACAGGCAGGCAAATCTGCACTGCACACCATTACAATAGCCAACATATGGAAGTAACCAAAAAGTCCAGCAACAGATGGATGGACAAAGAAGAACTCCTCCATGTACAGATGGAATATTCGCTAGTGAAAAAAATGAAACAATGCTATTTGCAGCACCATAGATGAGTCTAGACGTAATCACGCCACGTGTAGTAAGTGAGAAAGCAAAAGGCACATATCCTATCATATCACTTTTAAGAGTTACTTAAAAATTGATACCAATGAAGATATTTCCACAGAGAAAGGCAATCACAGATTCATTAAAAAACTTATGATTCACCAAATAGAAAGGGATGAGGATTGGATACATTGCCACATTGGGGTTAACAGAGATATACAAACCATGTGAAATATATAACCACCAAAGACGTACGGAAGACCAGGAGAAGACTACTCAACATTGTGTCATAACCTACATGGGAAAAGGATGCGAGGAAGAATAGATACATGTATATGTGTGAAAGAACCACATCTTGCACACCTACAACAAACAAACCATTGTAATCATATTTACTGGGATAAAAAATAAAAAGTAAACTACAAATATGAACAAGAAGTAATGAGACATAAACTTAAAGGGCTTTTCCCTGGCACATTCCATTCTAATTTACAACCTAGAACACCACTTCCATTAAGGCTCTGTTTCCCTAGTAACCAAATATGGTAAAGGGGAAATGCTGCCACCTTGTGGCCGTTTCCTGCAAGAACAGCTTTAAACTCACAGCTAATGGTCACTTCACATTCCCAAGGACTCAGGGCTGTAAAGGACACCTGCCCTAAAAAATTGTGCTGAAGGAGGGAATGGACAAAACAATTCAAAACAGGCAAATGTTTCAAGAAGCGAGTAGGAAGAGTTAAGTTTTACTCACGCTCTTTTAAAAAAAAGGAAAATGGATAAAAGCTCAACCTCAGGGAGTGTTAGACCCATGCAATCTAATCTACAAAAAGTTTCAACTTACACCAGTCGACTGACCTTGAGCAAAAAGTCTACAAACAATAAATGCTGAAGGGGTTTTAGGGAACTGTGTACCCTCTACCTGCTGGTGAGACGTAAAGGGGTAACAGCCAATAATGAGAACAGAAAGGAGCTGTGTTTAAAAGTAAAAATGGAGGTACCATTCAATCCAGCAGGCACACCAATGGACCTCTCACTTGAGAAGACAAGAATCGAGAAGACACAGGCCGCAAAAGTTGCAGTGCAGCCTTATTCACAATAGCCAAGACAGTGAAGCAATCCAAATGTCCAACAACCGGTAAATGGATAAAGAAGAAGTGGTCCATGTACACAATGGAATAATAGCCATGGAAAACAATGAACCACTGCTCTCTGAGGCACCACAAATGAGTCTGGAGATAATCACAAAACATGAGGTACGTCGGAAAGCAAAAGACCTGTATTCTATGATATCACTTATAGGCGTTATCTAATAACTGACACAAAGGAACATATTTCCACAGAGAAAGACACTCACAGACTTAGAAAACAAACTATGCTCATCTAAAAGGAAAGGTGGGGGGAATGGATAAATTAAGATTAGTGTTACTATACGTATACAAACACATATTATATACATATCTCAAAAAGACCAACCATATAGCAAGGGAGGTCTGCGGAACCCTCAGTAACATTTTACATGGGAAGAGGATCTGTACTTGAATAGACATATATAATGTACAAACGAACCAGATGGTGTACACCTAGGACAAACAATATTCTAAGCTTTACCCCAATTTAAAAAAAATTTAAAACCAAGAAGAAATAATGAGACATAAACTTATGGGGCTTTCTCCATGCACATTCCAATGTAATTTACAAACTAGGAACACGACTTCCAGAAAGGCTCTGCTGCCCTAGTACCCAGATATGGGAATGGAGATAAGCTTCCTGCTTGAGGCCACTTCCTCCAACAGCAGCTTTAAACCCATTGCTAAAGGTCACTAAATATTCACCAAACTTGCAGTTCGGTAAAAGACACCTGCTTTCTAAAAAAATTCTGGGGTGGAAAATCGACCAAAAATTTCAAAAGAGGGCAACCTTCCAAGAACACAATTTCAAGAGTTCTATTGTACTCCCAATTGTTTCCTTTTTTTTAACAGAAAAGAAAACGGTGGAGAAAAATGATGAGTTTTACGAATTTTCAAAGACATGCAAACCCAAATTACAAAAACCTATCAGCTCACAGCAGCCAGAAGGGCCATTAGCATAAATGCTGCAAACAATAAATGCTGAAGCGATTGTGGAGAAATGCGTACCCTCGATTCTAAGGGGGACGTGGTAAGAGCCACTAATGAAAACACAAAGAAGGTGCTTTGCAAAGGGAAACACGGTGCTACCAGTCAATCAATCACACCCACTGCTGGGCCTATCACCTGAGAAAATGAGAATCGAAAAGTCACAGCCTGGCAATCCTGCACTCCAACAATATTTACCATAGCCAACGCTTGGAAGCAATGAAAATGTCCATCAACCGAGAATGCACAAAGTAGAAGTGGTCCACGTACACAGTGAAAAATTACTCCAATAAAAAGTAAAAATTAAATGTAAAAATCCAACAAAAGTAAGGAGACATCAGCTTGTGTGGGTTTGTCCAGGCACACTCCACTCTAATTTATAACCGAGAAACACCACAGGCCGCAAGGGCGTTTCCCTAGTTACCAGGGTGGGGGACATAGAAAGGCTGCCGCCCTCTGGCAGTTATCTGCAAAAGCAGCTTTAAAGCCTGTGCTAATGGTCACTTCATAGGAACAAGTACTGCAGAACTGTAAATGAAACAGGCCCTCAAAATGGCTTGAGGGAGGTAAAGGCCAAAACATTTCAAAATGTGACACATACTTAAAGAGAACACTTTGAAGAACTAAGGGGTAATCACAGCTTGAAAAATAGAAAAGGACATGCCTTAAAGCTCAATTTCAACAGATTATGTGGCACATTCGAATTCAACCACAGAGAGGTATCAGCTCACACTTGTCAGAATAACCATCAGCAAGAAAACTACAAACAATAAATGCTGAAGGTGTTGTGGAGAAATGCATACCCTCAACATCAAAGGGGACGTAACTTGGAAAGGGCCACGAATGAGAACAGAATGGAGGTGCCTTAAAAAGGTAAACATTGAGCTACCATATGATCCAGCAGGCCCACTCCTCGACGGATAACCTAAGAAGAGAGAATTGGAAAGACACAGGCAGGCAAATCTGCACTGCACACCATTACAATAGCCAACATATGGAAGTAACCAAAAAGTCCAGCAACAGATGGATGGACAAAGAAGAACTCCTCCATGTACAGATGGAATATTCGCTAGTGAAAAAAATGAAACAATGCTATTTGCAGCACCATAGATGAGTCTAGACGTAATCACGCCACGTGTAGTAAGTGAGAAAGCAAAAGACACATATCCTATCATATCACTTTTAAGAGTTACTTAAAAATTGATACCAATGAAGATATTTCCACAGAGAAAGGCAATCACAGATTCATTAAAAAACTTATGATTCACCAAATAGAAAGGGATGAGGATTGGATACATTGCCACATTGGGGTTAACAGAGATATACAAACCATGTGAAATATATAACCACCAAAGACGTACGGAAGACCAGGAGAAGACTACTCAACATTGTGTCATAACCTACATGGGAAAAGGATGCGAGGAAGAATAGATACATGTATATGTGTGAAAGAACCACATCTTGCACACCTACAACAAACCAACCATTGTAATCATATTTACTGGGATAAAAAATAAAAAGTAAACTACAAATATGAACAAGAAGTAATGAGACATAAACTTAAAGGGCTTTTCCCTGGCACATTCCATTCTAATTTACAACCTAGAACACCACTTCCATTAAGGCTCTGTTTCCCTAGTAACCAAATATGGTAAAGGGGAAATGCTGCCACCTTGTGGCCGTTTCCTGCAAGAACAGCTTTAAACTCACAGCTAATGGTCACTTCACATTCCCAAGGACTCAGGGCTGTAAAGGACACCTGCCCTAAAAAATTGTGCTGAAGGAGGGAATGGACAAAACCATTCAAAACAGGCAAATGTTTCAAGAAGCGAGTAGGAAGAGTTAAGTTTTACTCACGCTCTTTTAAAAAAAAGGAAAATGGATAAAAGCTCAACCTCAGGGAGTGTTAGACCCATGCAATCTAATCTACAAAAAGTTTCAACTTACACCAGTCGACTGACCTTGAGCAAAAAGTCTACAAACAATAAATGCTGAAGGGGTTTTAGGGAACTGTGTACCCTCTACCTGCTGGTGAGACGTAAAGGGGTAACAGCCAATAATGAGAACAGAAAGGAGCTGTGTTTAAAAGTAAAAATGGAGGTACCATTCAATCCAGCAGGCGCACCAATGGACCTCTCACTTGAGAAGACAAGAATCGAGAAGACACAGGCCGCAAAAGTTGCAGTGCAGCCTTATTCACAATAGCCAAGACAGTGAAGCAATCCAAATGTCCAACAACCGGTAAATGGATAAAGAAGAAGTGGTCCATGTACACAATGGAATAATAGCCATGGAAAACAATGAACCACTGCTCTCTGAGGCACCACAAATGAGTCTGGAGATAATCACAAAACATGAGGTACGTCGGAAAGCAAAAGACCTGTATTCTATGATATCACTTATAGGCGTTATCTAATAACTGACACAAAGGAACATATTTCCACAGAGAAAGACACTCACAGACTTAGAAAACAAACTATGCTCATCTAAAAGGAAAGGTGGGGGGAATGGATAAATTAAGATTAGTGTTACTATACGTATACAAACACATATTATATACATATCTCAAAAAGACCAACCATATAGCAAGGGAGGTCTGCGGAACCCTCAGTAACATTTTACATGGGAAGAGGATCTGTACTTGAATAGACATATATAATGTACAAACGAACCAGATGGTGTACACCTAGGACAAACAATATTCTAAGCTTTACCCCAATTTAAAAAAAATTTAAAACCAAGAAGAAATAATGAGACATAAACTTATGGGGCTTTCTCCATGCACATTCCAATGTAATTTACAAACTAGGAACACGACTTCCAGAAAGGCTCTGCTGCCCTAGTACCCAGATATGGGAATGGAGATAAGCTTCCTGCTTGAGGCCACTTCCTCCAACAGCAGCTTTAAACCCATTGCTAAAGGTCACTAAATATTCACCAAACTTGCAGTTCGGTAAAAGACACCTGCTTTCTAAAAAAATTCTGGGGTGGAAAATCGACCAAAAATTTCAAAAGAGGGCAACCTTCCAAGAACACAATTTCAAGAGTTCTATTGTACTCCCAATTGTTTCCTTTTTTTTAACAGAAAAGAAAACGGTGGAGAAAAATGATGAGTTTTACGAATTTTCAAAGACATGCAAACCCAAATTACAAAAACCTATCAGCTCACAGCAGCCAGAAGGGCCATTAGCATAAATGCTGCAAACAATAAATGCTGAAGCGATTGTGGAGAAATGCGTACCCTCGATTCTAAGGGGGACGTGGTAAGAGCCACTAATGAAAACACAAAGAAGGTGCTTTGCAAAGGGAAACACGGTGCTACCAGTCAATCAATCACACCCACTGCTGGGCCTATCACCTGAGAAAATGAGAATCGAAAAGTCACAGCCTGGCAATCCTGCACTCCAACAATATTTACCATAGCCAACGCTTGGAAGCAATGAAAATGTCCATCAACCGAGAATGCACAAAGTAGAAGTGGTCCACGTACACAGTGAAAAATTACTCCAATAAAAAGTAAAAATTAAATGTAAAAATCCAACAAAAGTAAGGAGACATCAGCTTGTGTGGGTTTGTCCAGGCACACTCCACTCTAATTTATAACCGAGAAACACCACAGGCCGCAAGGGCGTTTCCCTAGTTACCAGGGTGGGGGACATAGAAAGGCTGCCGCCCTCTGGCAGTTATCTGCAAAAGCAGCTTTAAAGCCTGTGCTAATGGTCACTTCATAGGAACAAGTACTGCAGAACTGTAAATGAAACAGGCCCTCAAAATGGCTTGAGGGAGGTAAAGGCCAAAACATTTCAAAATGTGACACATACTTAAAGAGAACACTTTGAAGAACTAAGGGGTAATCACAGCTTGAAAAATAGAAAAGGACATGCCTTAAAGCTCAATTTCAACAGATTATGTGGCACATTCGAATTCAACCACAGAGAGGTATCAGCTCACACTTGTCAGAATAACCATCAGCAAGAAAACTACAAACAATAAATGCTGAAGGTGTTGTGGAGAAATGCATACCCTCAACATCAAAGGGGACGTAACTTGGAAAGGGCCACGAATGAGAACAGAATGGAGGTGCCTTAAAAAGGTAAACATTGAGCTACCATATGATCCAGCAGGCCCACTCCTCGACGGATAACCTAAGAAGAGAGAATTGGAAAGACACAGGCAGGCAAATCTGCACTGCACACCATTACAATAGCCAACATATGGAAGTAACCAAAAAGTCCAGCAACAGATGGATGGACAAAGAAGAACTCCTCCATGTACAGATGGAATATTCGCTAGTGAAAAAAATGAAACAATGCTATTTGCAGCACCATAGATGAGTCTAGACGTAATCACGCCACGTGTAGTAAGTGAGAAAGCAAAAGGCACATATCCTATCATATCACTTTTAAGAGTTACTTAAAAATTGATACCAATGAAGATATTTCCACAGAGAAAGGCAATCACAGATTCATTAAAAAACTTATGATTCACCAAATAGAAAGGGATGAGGATTGGATACATTGCCACATTGGGGTTAACAGAGATATACAAACCATGTGAAATATATAACCACCAAAGACGTACGGAAGACCAGGAGAAGACTACTCAACATTGTGTCATAACCTACATGGGAAAAGGATGCGAGGAAGAATAGATACATGTATATGTGTGAAAGAACCACATCTTGCACACCTACAACAAACCAACCATTGTAATCATATTTACTGGGATAAAAAATAAAAAGTAAACTACAAATATGAACAAGAAGTAATGAGACATAAACTTAAAGGGCTTTTCCCTGGCACATTCCATTCTAATTTACAACCTAGAACACCACTTCCATTAAGGCTCTGTTTCCCTAGTAACCAAATATGGTAAAGGGGAAATGCTGCCACCTTGTGGCCGTTTCCTGCAAGAACAGCTTTAAACTCACAGCTAATGGTCACTTCACATTCCCAAGGACTCAGGGCTGTAAAGGACACCTGCCCTAAAAAATTGTGCTGAAGGAGGGAATGGACAAAACAATTCAAAACAGGCAAATGTTTCAAGAAGCGAGTAGGAAGAGTTAAGTTTTACTCACGCTCTTTTAAAAAAAAGGAAAATGGATAAAAGCTCAACCTCAGGGAGTGTTAGACCCATGCAATCTAATCTACAAAAAGTTTCAACTTACACCAGTCGACTGACCTTGAGCAAAAAGTCTACAAACAATAAATGCTGAAGGGGTTTTAGGGAACTGTGTACCCTCTACCTGCTGGTGAGACGTAAAGGGGTAACAGCCAATAATGAGAACAGAAAGGAGCTGTGTTTAAAAGTAAAAATGGAGGTACCATTCAATCCAGCAGGCGCACCAATGGACCTCTCACTTGAGAAGACAAGAATCGAGAAGACACAGGCCGCAAAAGTTGCAGTGCAGCCTTATTCACAATAGCCAAGACAGTGAAGCAATCCAAATGTCCAACAACCGGTAAATGGATAAAGAAGAAGTGGTCCATGTACACAATGGAATAATAGCCATGGAAAACAATGAACCACTGCTCTCTGAGGCACCACAAATGAGTCTGGAGATAATCACAAAACATGAGGTACGTCGGAAAGCAAAAGACCTGTATTCTATGATATCACTTATAGGCGTTATCTAATAACTGACACAAAGGAACATATTTCCACAGAGAAAGACACTCACAGACTTAGAAAACAAACTATGCTCATCTAAAAGGAAAGGTGGGGGGAATGGATAAATTAAGATTAGTGTTACTATACGTATACAAACACATATTATATACATATCTCAAAAAGACCAACCATATAGCAAGGGAGGTCTGCGGAACCCTCAGTAACATTTTACATGGGAAGAGGATCTGTACTTGAATAGACATATATAATGTACAAACGAACCAGATGGTGTACACCTAGGACAAACAATATTCTAAGCTTTACCCCAATTTAAAAAAAATTTAAAACCAAGAAGAAATAATGAGACATAAACTTATGGGGCTTTCTCCATGCACATTCCAATGTAATTTACAAACTAGGAACACGACTTCCAGAAAGGCTCTGCTGCCCTAGTACCCAGATATGGGAATGGAGATAAGCTTCCTGCTTGAGGCCACTTCCTCCAACAGCAGCTTTAAACCCATTGCTAAAGGTCACTAAATATTCACCAAACTTGCAGTTCGGTAAAAGACACCTGCTTTCTAAAAAAATTCTGGGGTGGAAAATCGACCAAAAATTTCAAAAGAGGGCAACCTTCCAAGAACACAATTTCAAGAGTTCTATTGTACTCCCAATTGTTTCCTTTTTTTTAACAGAAAAGAAAACGGTGGAGAAAAATGATGAGTTTTACGAATTTTCAAAGACATGCAAACCCAAATTACAAAAACCTATCAGCTCACAGCAGCCAGAAGGGCCATTAGCATAAATGCTGCAAACAATAAATGCTGAAGCGATTGTGGAGAAATGCGTACCCTCGATTCTAAGGGGGACGTGGTAAGAGCCACTAATGAAAACACAAAGAAGGTGCTTTGCAAAGGGAAACACGGTGCTACCAGTCAATCAATCACACCCACTGCTGGGCCTATCACCTGAGAAAATGAGAATCGAAAAGTCACAGCCTGGCAATCCTGCACTCCAACAATATTTACCATAGCCAACACTTGGAAGCAATGAAAATGTCCATCAACCGATTAATGCACAAAGTAGAAGTGGTCCACGTACACAGTGGAAAATTACTCCAATAAAAAATAAAAATTAAATGTAAAAATCCAACAAAAGTAAGGAGACATCAGCTTGTGTGGGTTTGTCCGGGCACACTCCACTCTAATTTATAACCGAGAAACACCACAGGCCGCAAGGGCTTTTCCCTAGTTACCAGGGTGGGGGACATAGAAAGGCTGCCGCCCTCTGGCAGTTACCTGCAAAAGCAGCTTTAAAGCCTGTGCTAATGGTCACTTCATAGGAACAAGTACTGCAGAACTGTAAATGAAACAGGCCCTCAAAATGGCTTGAGGGAGGTAAAGGCCAAAACATTTCAAACTGTGACACATACTTAAAGAGAACACTTTGAAGAACTAAGGGGTAATCACAGCTTGAAAAATAGAAAAGGACATGCCTTAAAGCTCAATTTCAACAGATTATGTGGCACATTCGAATTCAACCACAGAGAGGTATCAGCTCACACTTGTCAGAATAACCATCAGCAAGAAAACTACAAACAATAAATGCTGAAGGTGTTGTGGAGAAATGCATACCCTCAACATCAAAGGGGACGTAACTTGGAAAGGGCCACGAATGAGAACAGAATGGAGGTGCCTTAAAAAGGTAAACATTGAGCTACCATATGATCCAGCAGGCCCACTCCTCGACGTATAACCTAAGAAGAGAGAATTGGAAAGACACAGGCAGGCAAATCTGCACTGCACACCATTACAATAGCCAACATATGGAAGTAACCAAAAAGTCCACCAACAGATGGATGGACAAAGAAGAACTCCTCCATGTACAGATGGAATATTCGCTAGTGAAAAAAATGAAACAATGCTATTTGCAGCACCATAGATGAGTCTAGACGTAATCACGCCACGTGTAGTAAGTGAGAAAGCAAAAGACACATATCCTATCATATCACTTTTAAGAGTTACTTAAAAATTGATACCAATGAAGATATTTCCACAGAGAAAGGCAATCACAGATTCATTAAAAAACTTATGGTTCACCAAATAGAAAGGGATGAGGATTGGATACATTGCCACATTGGGGTTAACAGAGATATACAAACCATGTGAAATATATAACCACCAAAGACGTACGGAAGACCAGGAGAAGACTACTCAACATTGTGTCATAACCTACATGGGAAAAGGATGCGAGGAAGAATAGATACATGTATATGTGTGAAAGAACCACATCTTGCACACCTAGAACAAACAAACCATTGTAATCATATTTACTGGGATAAAAAAATAAAAAGTAAACTACAAATATGAACAAGAAGTAATGAGACATAAACTTAAAGGGCTTTTCCCTGGCACATTCCATTCTAATTTACAACCTAGAACACCACTTCCATTAAGGCTCTGTTTCCCTAGTAACCAAATATGGTAAAGGGGAAATGCTGCCACCTTGTGGCCGTTTCCTGCAAGAACAGCTTTAAACTCACAGCTAATGGTCACTTCACATTCCCAAGGACTCAGGGCTGTAAAGGACACCTGCCCTAAAAAATTGTGCTGAAGGAGGGAATGGACAAAACAATTCAAAACAGGCAAATGTTTCAAGAAGCGAGTATGAAGAGTTAAGTTTTACTCACGCTCTTTTAAAAAAAAGGAAAATGGATAAAAGCTCAACCTCAGGGAGTGTTAGACCCATGCAATCTAATCTACAAAAAGTTTCAACTTACACCAGTCGACTGACCTTGAGCAAAAAGTCTACAAACAATAAATGCTGAAGGGGTTTTAGGGAACTGTGTACCCTCTACCTGCTGGTGAGACGTAAAGGGGTAACAGCCAATAATGAGAACAGAAAGGAGCTGTGTTTAAAAGTAAAAATGGAGGTACCATTCAATCCAGCAGGCGCACCAATGGACCTCTCACTTGAGAAGACAAGAATCGAGAAGACACAGGCCGCAAAAGTTGCAGTGCAGCCTTATTCACAATAGCCAAGACAGTGAAGCAATCCAAATGTCCAACAACCGGTAAATGGATAAAGAAGAAGTGGTCCATGTACACAATGGAATAATAGCCATGGAAAACAATGAACCACTGCTCTCTGAGGCACCACAAATGAGTCTAGAGATAATCACAAAACATGAGGTACGTCGGAAAGCAAAAGACCTGTATTCTATGATATCACTTATAGGCGTTATCTAATAACTGACACAAAGGAACATATTTCCACAGAGAAAGACACTCACAGACTTAGAAAACAAACTATGCTCATCTAAAAGGAAAGGTGGGGGGAATGTATAAATTAAGATTAGTGTTACTATACGTATACAAACACATATTATATACATATCTCAAAAAGACCAACCATATAGCAAGGGAGGTCTGCGGAACCCTCAGTAACATTTTACATGGGAAGAGGATCTGTACTTGAATAGACATATATAATGTACAAACGAACCAGATGGTGTACACCTAGGACAAACAATATTCTAAGCTTTACCCCAATTTAAAAAAAATTTAAAACCAAGAAGAAATAATGAGACATAAACTTATGGGGCTTTCTCCATGCACATTCCAATGTAATTTACAAACTAGGAACACGACTTCCAGAAAGGCTCTGCTGCCCTAGTACCCAGATATGGGAATGGAGATAAGCTTCCTGCTTGAGGCCACTTCCTCCAACAGCAGCTTTAAACCCATTGCCAAAGGTCACTAAATATTCACCAAACTTGCAGTTCGGTAAAAGACACCTGCTTTCTAAAAAAATTCTGGGGTGGAAAATCGACCAAAAATTTCAAAAGAGGGCAACCTTCCAAGAACACAATTTCAAGAGTTCTATTGTACTCCCAATTGTTTCCTTTTTTTTAACAGAAAAGAAAACGGTGGAGAAAAATGATGAGTTTTACGAATTTTCAAAGACATGCAAACCCAAATTACAAAAACCTATCAGCTCACAGCAGCCAGAAGGGCCATTAGCATAAATGCTGCAAACAATAAATGCTGAAGCGATTGTGGAGAAATGCGTACCCTCGATTCTAAGGGGGACGTGGTAAGAGCCACTAATGAAAACACAAAGAAGGTGCTTTGCAAAGGGAAACACGGTGCTACCAGTCAATCAATCACACCCACTGCTGGGCCTATCACCTGAGAAAATGAGAATCGAAAAGTCACAGCCTGGCAATCCTGCACTCCAACAATATTTACCATAGCCAACACTTGGAAGCAATGAAAATGTCCATCAACCGATTAATGCACAAAGTAGAAGTGGTCCACGTACACAGTGGAAAATTACTCCAATAAAAAATAAAAATTAAATGTAAAAATCCAACAAAAGTAAGGAGACATCAGCTTGTGTGGGTTTGTCCGGGCACACTCCACTCTAATTTATAACCGAGAAACACCACAGGCCGCAAGGGCTTTTCCCTAGTTACCAGGGTGGGGGACATAGAAAGGCTGCCGCCCTCTGGCAGTTACCTGCAAAAGCAGCTTTAAAGCCTGTGCTAATGGTCACTTCATAGGAACAAGTACTGCAGAACTGTAAATGAAACAGGCCCTCAAAATGGCTTGAGGGAGGTAAAGGCCAAAACATTTCAAACTGTGACACATACTTAAAGAGAACACTTTGAAGAACTAAGGGGTAATCACAGCTTGAAAAATAGAAAAGGACATGCCTTAAAGCTCAATTTCAACAGATTATGTGGCACATTCGAATTCAACCACAGAGAGGTATCAGCTCACACTTGTCAGAATAACCATCAGCAAGAAAACTACAAACAATAAATGCTGAAGGTGTTGTGGAGAAATGCATACCCTCAACATCAAAGGGGACGTAACTTGGAAAGGGCCACGAATGAGAACAGAATGGAGGTGCCTTAAAAAGGTAAACATTGAGCTACCATATGATCCAGCAGGCCCACTCCTCGACGTATAACCTAAGAAGAGAGAATTGGAAAGACACAGGCAGGCAAATCTGCATTGCACACCATTACAATAGCCAACATATGGAAGTAACCAAAAAGTCCAGCAACAGATGGATGGACAAAGAAGAACTCCTCCATGTACAGATGGAATATTCGCTAGTGAAAAAAATGAAACAATGCTATTTGAAGCACCATAGATGAGTCTAGACGTAATCACGCCACGTGTAGTAAGTGAGAAAGCAAAAGGCACATATCCTATCATATCACTTTTAAGAGTTACTTAAAAATTGATACCAATGAAGATATTTCCACAGAGAAAGGCAATCACAGATTCATTAAAAAACTTATGGTTCACCAAATAGAAAGGGATGAGGATTGGATACATTGCCACATTGGGGTTAACAGAGATATACCAACCATGTGAAATATATAACCACCAAAGACGTACGGAAGACCAGGAGAAGACTACTCAACATTGTGTCATAACCTACATGGGAAAAGGATGCGAGGAAGAATAGATACATGTATATGTGTGAAAGAACCACATCTTGCACACCTAGAACAAACAAACCATTGTAATCATATTTACTGGGATAAAAAAATAAAAAGTAAACTACAAATATGAACAAGAAGTAATGAGACATAAACTTAAAGGGCTTTTCCCTGGCACATTCCATTCTAATTTACAACCTAGAACACCACTTCCATTAAGGCTCTGTTTCCCTAGTAACCAAATATGGTAAAGGGGAAATGCTGCCACCTTGTGGCCGTTTCCTGCAAGAACAGCTTTAAACTCACAGCTAATGGTCACTTCACATTCCCAAGGACTCAGGGCTGTAAAGGACACCTGCCCTAAAAAATTGTGCTGAAGGAGGGAATGGACAAAACAATTCAAAACAGGCAAATGTTTCAAGAAGAGAGTAGGAAGAGTTAAGTTTTACTCACGCTCTTTTAAAAAAAAGGAAAATGGATAAAAGCTCAACCTCAGGGAGTGTTAGACCCATGCAATCTAATCTACAAAAAGTTTCAACTTACACCAGTCGACTGACCTTGAGCAAAAAGTCTACAAACAATAAATGCTGAAGGGGTTTTAGGGAACTGTGTACCCTCTACCTGCTGGTGAGACGTAAAGGGGTAACAGCCAATAATGAGAACAGAAAGGAGCTGTGTTTAAAAGTAAAAATGGAGGTACCATTCAATCCAGCAGGCGCACCAATGGACCTCTCACTTGAGAAGACAAGAATCGAGAAGACACAGGCCGCAAAAGTTGCAGTGCAGCCTTATTCACAATAGCCAAGACAGTGAAGCAATCCAAATGTCCAACAACCGGTAAATGGATAAAGAAGAAGTGGTCCATGTACACAATGGAATAATAGCCATGGAAAACAATGAACCACTGCTCTCTGAGGCACCACAAATGAGTCTGGAGATAATCACAAAACATGAGGTACGTCGGAAAGCAAAAGACCTGTATTCTATGATATCACTTATAGGCGTTATCTAATAACTGACACAAAGGAACATATTTCCACAGAGAAAGACACTCACAGACTTAGAAAACAAACTATGCTCATCTAAAAGGAAAGGTGGGGGGAATGTATAAATTAAGATTAGTGTTACTATACGTATACAAACACATATTATATACATATCTCAAAAAGACCAACCATATAGCAAGGGAGGTCTGCGGAACCCTCAGTAACGTTTTACATGGGAAGAGGATCTGTACTTGAATAGACATATAGAATGTACAAACGAACCAGATGGTGTACACCTAGGACAAACAATATTCTAAGCTTTACCCCAATTTAAAAAAAATTTAAAACCAAGAAGAAATAATGAGACATAAACTTATGGGGCTTTCTCCATGCACATTCCAATGTAATTTACAAACTAGGAACACGACTTCCAGAAAGGCTCTGCTGCCCTAGTACCCAGATATGGGAATGGAGATAAGCTTCCTGCTTGAGGCCACTTCCTCCAACAGCAGCTTTAAACCCATTGCCAAAGGTCACTAAATATTCACCAAACTTGCAGTTCGGTAAAAGACACCTGCTTTCTAAAAAAATTCTGGGGTGGAAAATCGACCAAAAATTTCAAAAGAGGGCAACCTTCCAAGAACACAATTTCAAGAGTTCTATTGTACTCCCAATTGTTTCCTTTTTTTTAACAGAAAAGAAAACGGTGGAGAAAAATGATGAGTTTTACGAATTTTCAAAGACATGCAAACCCAAATTACAAAAACCTATCAGCTCACAGCAGCCAGAAGGGCCATTAGCATAAATGCTGCAAACAATAAATGCTGAAGCGATTGTGGAGAAATGCGTACCCTCGATTCTAAGGGGGACGTGGTAAGAGCCACTAATGAAAACACAAAGAAGGTGCTTTGCAAAGGGAAACACGGTGCTACCAGTCAATCAATCACACCCACTGCTGGGCCTATCACCTGAGAAAATGAGAATCGAAAAGTCACAGCCTGGCAATCCTGCACTCCAACAATATTTACCATAGCCAACACTTGGAAGCAATGAAAATGTCCATCAACCGATTAATGCACAAAGTAGAAGTGGTCCACGTACACAGTGGAAAATTACTCCAATAAAAAATAAAAATTAAATGTAAAAATCCAACAAAAGTAAGGAGACATCAGCTTGTGTGGGTTTGTCCGGGCACACTCCACTCTAATTTATAACCGAGAAACACCACAGGCCGCAAGGGCTTTTCCCTAGTTACCAGGGTGGGGGACATAGAAAGGCTGCCGCCCTCTGGCAGTTACCTGCAAAAGCAGCTTTAAAGCCTGTGCTAATGGTCACTTCATAGGAACAAGTACTGCAGAACTGTAAATGAAACAGGCCCTCAAAATGGCTTGAGGGAGGTAAAGGCCAAAACATTTCAAACTGTGACACATACTTAAAGAGAACACTTTGAAGAACTAAGGGGTAATCACAGCTTGAAAAATAGAAAAGGACATGCCTTAAAGCTCAATTTCAACAGATTATGTGGCACATTCGAATTCAACCACAGAGAGGTATCAGCTCACACTTGTCAGAATAACCATCAGCAAGAAAACTACAAACAATAAATGCTGAAGGTGTTGTGGAGAAATGCATACCCTCAACATCAAAGGGGACGTAACTTGGAAAGGGCCACGAATGAGAACAGAATGGAGGTGCCTTAAAAAGGTAAACATTGAGCTACCATATGATCCAGCAGGCCCACTCCTCGACGTATAACCTAAGAAGAGAGAATTGGAAAGACACAGGCAGGCAAATCTGCATTGCACACCATTACAATAGCCAACATATGGAAGTAACCAAAAAGTCCAGCAACAGATGGATGGACAAAGAAGAACTCCTCCATGTACAGATGGAATATTCGCTAGTGAAAAAAATGAAACAATGCTATTTGAAGCACCATAGATGAGTCTAGACGTAATCACGCCACGTGTAGTAAGTGAGAAAGCAAAAGGCACATATCCTATCATATCACTTTTAAGAGTTACTTAAAAATTGATACCAATGAAGATATTTCCACAGAGAAAGGCAATCACAGATTCATTAAAAAACTTATGGTTCACCAAATAGAAAGGGATGAGGATTGGATACATTGCCACATTGGGGTTAACAGAGATATACCAACCATGTGAAATATATAACCACCAAAGACGTACGGAAGACCAGGAGAAGACTACTCAACATTGTGTCATAACCTACATGGGAAAAGGATGCGAGGAAGAATAGATACATGTATATGTGTGAAAGAACCACATCTTGCACACCTAGAACAAACAAACCATTGTAATCATATTTACTGGGATAAAAAAATAAAAAGTAAACTACAAATATGAACAAGAAGTAATGAGACATAAACTTAAAGGGCTTTTCCCTGGCACATTCCATTCTAATTTACAACCTAGAACACCACTTCCATTAAGGCTCTGTTTCCCTAGTAACCAAATATGGTAAAGGGGAAATGCTGCCACCTTGTGGCCGTTTCCTGCAAGAACAGCTTTAAACTCACAGCTAATGGTCACTTCACATTCCCAAGGACTCAGGGCTGTAAAGGACACCTGCCCTAAAAAATTGTGCTGAAGGAGGGAATGGACAAAACAATTCAAAACAGGCAAATGTTTCAAGAAGAGAGTAGGAAGAGTTAAGTTTTACTCACGCTCTTTTAAAAAAAAGGAAAATGGATAAAAGCTCAACCTCAGGGAGTGTTAGACCCATGCAATCTAATCTACAAAAAGTTTCAACTTACACCAGTCGACTGACCTTGAGCAAAAAGTCTACAAACAATAAATGCTGAAGGGGTTTTAGGGAACTGTGTACCCTCTACCTGCTGGTGAGACGTAAAGGGGTAACAGCCAATAATGAGAACAGAAAGGAGCTGTGTTTAAAAGTAAAAATGGAGGTACCATTCAATCCAGCAGGCGCACCAATGGACCTCTCACTTGAGAAGACAAGAATCGAGAAGACACAGGCCGCAAAAGTTGCAGTGCAGCCTTATTCACAATAGCCAAGACAGTGAAGCAATCCAAATGTCCAACAACCGGTAAATGGATAAAGAAGAAGTGGTCCATGTACACAATGGAATAATAGCCATGGAAAACAATGAACCACTGCTCTCTGAGGCACCACAAATGAGTCTGGAGATAATCACAAAACATGAGGTACGTCGGAAAGCAAAAGACCTGTATTCTATGATATCACTTATAGGCGTTATCTAATAACTGACACAAAGGAACATATTTCCACAGAGAAAGACACTCACAGACTTAGAAAACAAACTATGCTCATCTAAAAGGAAAGGTGGGGGGAATGTATAAATTAAGATTAGTGTTACTATACGTATACAAACACATATTATATACATATCTCAAAAAGACCAACCATATAGCAAGGGAGGTCTGCGGAACCCTCAGTAACGTTTTACATGGGAAGAGGATCTGTACTTGAATAGACATATAGAATGTACAAACGAACCAGATGGTGTACACCTAGGACAAACAATATTCTAAGCTTTACCCCAATTTAAAAAAAATTTAAAACCAAGAAGAAATAATGAGACATAAACTTATGGGGCTTTCTCCATGCACATTCCAATGTAATTTACAAACTAGGAACACGACTTCCAGAAAGGCTCTGCTGCCCTAGTACCCAGATATGGGAATGGAGATAAGCTTCCTGCTTGAGGCCACTTCCTCCAACAGCAGCTTTAAACCCATTGCCAAAGGTCACTAAATATTCACCAAACTTGCAGTTCGGTAAAAGACACCTGCTTTCTAAAAAAATTCTGGGGTGGAAAATCGACCAAAAATTTCAAAAGAGGGCAACCTTCCAAGAACACAATTTCAAGAGTTCTATTGTACTCCCAATTGTTTCCTTTTTTTTAACAGAAAAGAAAACGGTGGAGAAAAATGATGAGTTTTACGAATTTTCAAAGACATGCAAACCCAAATTACAAAAACCTATCAGCTCACAGCAGCCAGAAGGGCCATTAGCATAAATGCTGCAAACAATAAATGCTGAAGCGATTGTGGAGAAATGCGTACCCTCGATTCTAAGGGGGACGTGGTAAGAGCCACTAATGAAAACACAAAGAAGGTGCTTTGCAAAGGGAAACACGGTGCTACCAGTCAATCAATCACACCCACTGCTGGGCCTATCACCTGAGAAAATGAGAATCGAAAAGTCACAGCCTGGCAATCCTGCACTCCAACAATATTTACCATAGCCAACACTTGGAAGCAATGAACATGTCCATCAACCGATTAATGCACAAAGTAGAAGTGGTCCACGTACACAGTGGAAAATTACTCCAATAAAAAATAAAAATTAAATGTAAAAATCCAACAAAAGTAAGGAGACATCAGCTTGTGTGGGTTTGTCCGGGCACACTCCACTCTAATTTATAACCGAGAAACACCACAGGCCGCAAGGGCTTTTCCCTAGTTACCAGGGTGGGGGACATAGAAAGGCTGCCGCCCTCTGGCAGTTACCTGCAAAAGCAGCTTTAAAGCCTGTGCTAATGGTCACTTCATAGGAACAAGTACTGCAGAACTGTAAATGAAACAGGCCCTCAAAATGGCTTGAGGGAGGTAAAGGCCAAAACATTTCAAACTGTGACACATACTTAAAGAGAACACTTTGAAGAACTAAGGGGTAATCACAGCTTGAAAAATAGAAAAGGACATGCCTTAAAGCTCAATTTCAACAGATTATGTGGCACATTCGAATTCAACCACAGAGAGGTATCAGCTCACACTTGTCAGAATAACCATCAGCAAGAAAACTACAAACAATAAATGCTGAAGGTGTTGTGGAGAAATGCATACCCTCAACATCAAAGGGGACGTAACTTGGAAAGGGCCACGAATGAGAACAGAATGGAGGTGCCTTAAAAAGGTAAACATTGAGCTACCATATGATCCAGCAGGCCCACTCCTCGACGTATAACCTAAGAAGAGAGAATTGGAAAGACACAGGCAGGCAAATCTGCATTGCACACCATTACAATAGCCAACATATGGAAGTAACCAAAAAGTCCAGCAACAGATGGATGGACAAAGAAGAACTCCTCCATGTACAGATGGAATATTCGCTAGTGAAAAAAATGAAACAATGCTATTTGAAGCACCATAGATGAGTCTAGACGTAATCACGCCACGTGTAGTAAGTGAGAAAGCAAAAGGCACATATCCTATCATATCACTTTTAAGAGTTACTTAAAAATTGATACCAATGAAGATATTTCCACAGAGAAAGGCAATCACAGATTCATTAAAAAACTTATGGTTCACCAAATAGAAAGGGATGAGGATTGGATACATTGCCGCATTGGGGTTAACAGAGATATACCAACCATGTGAAATATATAACCACCAAAGACGTACGGAAGACCAGGAGAAGACTACTCAACATTGTGTCATAACCTACATGGGAAAAGGATGCGAGGAAGAATAGATACATGTATATGTGTGAAAGAACCACATCTTGCACACCTAGAACAAACAAACCATTGTAATCATATTTACTGGGATAAAAAAATAAAAAGTAAACTACAAATATGAACAAGAAGTAATGAGACATAAACTTAAAGGGCTTTTCCCTGGCACATTCCATTCTAATTTACAACCTAGAACACCACTTCCATTAAGGCTCTGTTTCCCTAGTAACCAAATATGGTAAAGGGGAAATGCTGCCACCTTGTGGCCGTTTCCTGCAAGAACAGCTTTAAACTCACAGCTAATGGTCACTTCACATTCCCAAGGACTCAGGGCTGTAAAGGACACCTGCCCTAAAAAATTGTGCTGAAGGAGGGAATGGACAAAACAATTCAAAACAGGCAAATGTTTCAAGAAGAGAGTAGGAAGAGTTAAGTTTTACTCACGCTCTTTTAAAAAAAAGGAAAATGGATAAAAGCTCAACCTCAGGGAGTGTTAGACCCATGCAATCTAATCTACAAAAAGTTTCAACTTACACCAGTCGACTGACCTTGAGCAAAAAGTCTACAAACAATAAATGCTGAAGGGGTTTTAGGGAACTGTGTACCCTCTACCTGCTGGTGAGACGTAAAGGGGTAACAGCCAATAATGAGAACAGAAAGGAGCTGTGTTTAAAAGTAAAAATGGAGGTACCATTCAATCCAGCAGGCGCACCAATGGACCTCTCACTTGAGAAGACAAGAATCGAGAAGACACAGGCCGCAAAAGTTGCAGTGCAGCCTTATTCACAATAGCCAAGACAGTGAAGCAATCCAAATGTCCAACAACCGGTAAATGGATAAAGAAGAAGTGGTCCATGTACACAATGGAATAATAGCCATGGAAAACAATGAACCACTGCTCTCTGAGGCACCACAAATGAGTCTGGAGATAATCACAAAACATGAGGTACGTCGGAAAGCAAAAGACCTGTATTCTATGATATCACTTATAGGCGTTATCTAATAACTGACACAAAGGAACATATTTCCACAGAGAAAGACACTCACAGACTTAGAAAACAAACTATGCTCATCTAAAAGGAAAGGTGGGGGGAATGTATAAATTAAGATTAGTGTTACTATACGTATACAAACACATATTATATACATATCTCAAAAAGACCAACCATATAGCAAGGGAGGTCTGCGGAACCCTCAGTAACATTTTACATGGGAAGAGGATCTGTACTTGAATAGACATATAGAATGTACAAACGAACCAGATGGTGTACACCTAGGACAAACAATATTCTAAGCTTTACCCCAATTTAAAAAAAATTTAAAACCAAGAAGAAATAATGAGACATAAACTTATGGGGCTTTCTCCATGCACATTCCAATGTAATTTACAAACTAGGAACACGACTTCCAGAAAGGCTCTGCTGCCCTAGTACCCAGATATGGGAATGGAGATAAGCTTCCTGCTTGAGGCCACTTCCTCCAACAGCAGCTTTAAACCCATTGCTAAAGGTCACTAAATATTCACCAAACTTGCAGTTCGGTAAAAGACACCTGCTTTCTAAAAAAATTCTGGGGTGGAAAATCGACCAAAAATTTCAAAAGAGGGCAACCTTCCAAGAACACAATTTCAAGAGTTCTATTGTACTCCCAATTGTTTCCTTTTTTTTAACAGAAAAGAAAACGGTGGAGAAAAATGATGAGTTTTACGAATTTTCAAAGACATGCAAACCCAAATTACAAAAACCTATCAGCTCACAGCAGCCAGAAGGGCCATTAGCATAAATGCTGCAAACAATAAATGCTGAAGCGATTGTGGAGAAATGCGTACCCTCGATTCTAAGGGGGACGTGGTAAGAGCCACTAATGAAAACACAAAGAAGGTGCTTTGCAAAGGGAAACACGGTGCTACCAGTCAATCAATCACACCCACTGCTGGGCCTATCACCTGAGAAAATGAGAATCGAAAAGTCACAGCCTGGCAATCCTGCACTCCAACAATATTTACCATAGCCAACACTTGGAAGCAATGAACATGTCCATCAACCGATTAATGCACAAAGTAGAAGTGGTCCACGTACACAGTGGAAAATTACTCCAATAAAAAATAAAAATTAAATGTAAAAATCCAACAAAAGTAAGGAGACATCAGCTTGTGTGGGTTTGTCCGGGCACACTCCACTCTAATTTATAACCGAGAAACACCACAGGCCGCAAGGGCTTTTCCCTAGTTACCAGGGTGGGGGACATAGAAAGGCTGCCGCCCTCTGGCAGTTACCTGCAAAAGCAGCTTTAAAGCCTGTGCTAATGGTCACTTCATAGGAACAAGTACTGCAGAACTGTAAATGAAACAGGCCCTCAAAATGGCTTGAGGGAGGTAAAGGCCAAAACATTTCAAACTGTGACACATACTTAAAGAGAACACTTTGAAGAACTAAGGGGTAATCACAGCTTGAAAAATAGAAAAGGACATGCCTTAAAGCTCAATTTCAACAGATTATGTGGCACATTCGAATTCAACCACAGAGAGGTATCAGCTCACACTTGTCAGAATAACCATCAGCAAGAAAACTACAAACAATAAATGCTGAAGGTGTTGTGGAGAAATGCATACCCTCAACATCAAAGGGGACGTAACTTGGAAAGGGCCACGAATGAGAACAGAATGGAGGTGCCTTAAAAAGGTAAACATTGAGCTACCATATGATCCAGCAGGCCCACTCCTCGACGTATAACCTAAGAAGAGAGAATTGGAAAGACACAGGCAGGCAAATCTGCATTGCACACCATTACAATAGCCAAGATATGGAAGTAACCAAAAAGTCCAGCAACAGATGGATGGACAAAGAAGAACTCCTCCATGTACAGATGGAATATTCGCTAGTGAAAAAAATGAAACAATGCTATTTGAAGCACCATAGATGAGTCTAGACGTAATCACGCCACGTGTAGTAAGTGAGAAAGCAAAAGGCACATATCCTATCATATCACTTTTAAGAGTTACTTAAAAATTGATACCAATGAAGATATTTCCACAGAGAAAGGCAATCACAGATTCATTAAAAAACTTATGGTTCACCAAATAGAAAGGGATGAGGATTGGATACATTGCCGCATTGGGGTTAACAGAGATATACAAACCATGTGAAATATATAACCACCAAAGACGTACGGAAGACCAGAAGACTACTCAACATTGTGTCATAACCTACATGGGAAAAGGATGCGAGGAAGAATAGATACATGTATATGTGTGAAAGAACCACATCTTGCACACCTAGAACAAACAAACCATTGTAATCATATTTACTGGGATAAAAAAATAAAAAGTAAACTACAAATATGAACAAGAAGTAATGAGACATAAACTTAAAGGGCTTTTCCCTGGCACATTCCATTCTAATTTACAACCTAGAACACCACTTCCATTAAGGCTCTGTTTCCCTAGTAACCAAATATGGTAAAGGGGAAATGCTGCCACCTTGTGGCCGTTTCCTGCAAGAACAGCTTTAAACTCACAGCTAATGGTCACTTCACATTCCCAAGGACTCAGGGCTGTAAAGGACACCTGCCCTAAAAAATTGTGCTGAAGGAGGGAATGGACAAAACAATTCAAAACAGGCAAATGTTTCAAGAAGAGAGTAGGAAGAGTTAAGTTTTACTCACGCTCTTTTAAAAAAAAGGAAAATGGATAAAAGCTCAACCTCAGGGAGTGTTAGACCCATGCAATCTAATCTACAAAAAGTTTCAACTTACACCAGTCGACTGACCTTGAGCAAAAAGTCTACAAACAATAAATGCTGAAGGGGTTTTAGGGAACTGTGTACCCTCTACCTGCTGGTGAGACGTAAAGGGGTAACAGCCAATAATGAGAACAGAAAGGAGCTGTGTTTAAAAGTAAAAATGGAGGTACCATTCAATCCAGCAGGCGCACCAATGGACCTCTCACTTGAGAAGACAAGAATCGAGAAGACACAGGCCGCAAAAGTTGCAGTGCAGCCTTATTCACAATAGCCAAGACAGTGAAGCAATCCAAATGTCCAACAACCGGTAAATGGATAAAGAAGAAGTGGTCCATGTACACAATGGAATAATAGCCATGGAAAACAATGAACCACTGCTCTCTGAGGCACCACAAATGAGTCTGGAGATAATCACAAAACATGAGGTACGTCGGAAAGCAAAAGACCTGTATTCTATGATATCACTTATAGGCGTTATCTAATAACTGACACAAAGGAACATATTTCCACAGAGAAAGACACTCACAGACTTAGAAAACAAACTATGCTCATCTAAAAGGAAAGGTGGGGGGAATGTATAAATTAAGATTAGTGTTACTATACGTATACAAACACATATTATATACATATCTCAAAAAGACCAACCATATAGCAAGGGAGGTCTGCGGAACCCTCAGTAACATTTTACATGGGAAGAGGATCTGTACTTGAATAGACATATATAATGTACAAACGAACCAGATGGTGTACACCTAGGACAAACAATATTCTAAGCTTTACCCCAATTTAAAAAAAATTTAAAACCAAGAAGAAATAATGAGACATAAACTTATGGGGCTTTCTCCATGCACATTCCAATGTAATTTACAAACTAGGAACACGACTTCCAGAAAGGCTCTGCTGCCCTAGTACCCAGATATGGGAATGGAGATAAGCTTCCTGCTTGAGGCCACTTCCTCCAACAGCAGCTTTAAACCCATTGCTAAAGGTCACTAAATATTCACCAAACTTGCAGTTCGGTAAAAGACACCTGCTTTCTAAAAAAATTCTGGGGTGGAAAATCGACCAAAAATTTCAAAAGAGGGCAACCTTCCAAGAACACAATTTCAAGAGTTCTATTGTACTCCCAATTGTTTCCTTTTTTTTAACAGAAAAGAAAACGGTGGAGAAAAATGATGAGTTTTACGAATTTTCAAAGACATGCAAACCCAAATTACAAAAACCTATCAGCTCACAGCAGCCAGAAGGGCCATTAGCATAAATGCTGCAAACAATAAATGCTGAAGCGATTGTGGAGAAATGCGTACCCTCGATTCTAAGGGGGACGTGGTAAGAGCCACTAATGAAAACACAAAGAAGGTGCTTTGCAAAGGGAAACACGGTGCTACCAGTCAATCAATCACACCCACTGCTGGGCCTATCACCTGAGAAAATGAGAATCGAAAAGTCACAGCCTGGCAATCCTGCACTCCAACAATATTTACCATAGCCAACACTTGGAAGCAATGAACATGTCCATCAACCGATTAATGCACAAAGTAGAAGTGGTCCACGTACACAGTGGAAAATTACTCCAATAAAAAATAAAAATTAAATGTAAAAATCCAACAAAAGTAAGGAGACATCAGCTTGTGTGGGTTTGTCCGGGCACACTCCACTCTAATTTATAACCGAGAAACACCACAGGCCGCAAGGGCTTTTCCCTAGTTACCAGGGTGGGGGACATAGAAAGGCTGCCGCCCTCTGGCAGTTACCTGCAAAAGCAGCTTTAAAGCCTGTGCTAATGGTCACTTCATAGGAACAAGTACTGCAGAACTGTAAATGAAACAGGCCCTCAAAATGGCTTGAGGGAGGTAAAGGCCAAAACATTTCAAACTGTGACACATACTTAAAGAGAACACTTTGAAGAACTAAGGGGTAATCACAGCTTGAAAAATAGAAAAGGACATGCCTTAAAGCTCAATTTCAACAGATTATGTGGCACATTCGAATTCAACCACAGAGAGGTATCAGCTCACACTTGTCAGAATAACCATCAGCAAGAAAACTACAAACAATAAATGCTGAAGGTGTTGTGGAGAAATGCATACCCTCAACATCAAAGGGGACGTAACTTGGAAAGGGCCACGAATGAGAACAGAATGGAGGTGCCTTAAAAAGGTAAACATTGAGCTACCATATGATCCAGCAGGCCCACTCCTCGACGTATAACCTAAGAAGAGAGAATTGGAAAGACACAGGCAGGCAAATCTGCATTGCACACCATTACAATAGCCAACATATGGAAGTAACCAAAAAGTCCAGCAACAGATGGATGGACAAAGAAGAACTCCTCCATGTACAGATGGAATATTCGCTAGTGAAAAAAAGGAAACAATGCTATTTGAAGCACCATAGATGAGTCTAGACGTAATCACGCCACGTGTAGTAAGTGAGAAAGCAAAAGGCACATATCCTATCATATCACTTTTAAGAGTTACTTAAAAATTGATACCAATGAAGATATTTCCACAGAGAAAGGCAATCACAGATTCATTAAAAAACTTATGGTTCACCAAATAGAAAGGGATGAGGATTGGGTACATTGCCGCATTGGGGTTAACAGAGATATACAAACCATGTGAAATATATAACCACCAAAGACGTACGGAAGACCAGGAGAAGACTACTCAACATTGTGTCATAACCTACATGGGAAAAGGATGCGAGGAAGAATAGATACATGTATATGTGTGAAAGAACCACATCTTGCACACCTAGAACAAACAAACCATTGTAATCATATTTACTGGGATAAAAAAATAAAAAGTAAACTACAAATATGAACAAGAAGTAATGAGACATAAACTTAAAGGGCTTTTCCCTGGCACATTCCATTCTAATTTACAACCTAGAACACCACTTCCATTAAGGCTCTGTTTCCCTAGTAACCAAATATGGTAAAGGGGAAATGCTGCCACCTTGTGGCCGTTTCCTGCAAGAACAGCTTTAAACTCACAGCTAATGGTCACTTCACATTCCCAAGGACTCAGGGCTGTAAAGGACACCTGCCCTAAAAAATTGTCCTGAAGGAGGGAATGGACAAAACAATTCAAAACAGGCAAATGTTTCAAGAAGAGAGTAGGAAGAGTTAAGTTTTACTCACGCTCTTTTAAAAAAAAGGAAAATGGATAAAAGCTCAACCTCAGGGAGTGTTAGACCCATGCAATCTAATCTACAAAAAGTTTCAACTTACACCATTCGACTGACCTTGAGCAAAAAGTCTACAAACAATAAATGCTGAAGGGGTTTTAGGGAACTGTGTACCCTCTACCTGCTGGTGAGACGTAAAGGGGTAACAGCCAATAATGAGAACAGAAAGGAGCTGTGTTTAAAAGTAAAAATGGAGGTACCATTCAATCCAGCAGGCGCACCAATGGACCTCTCACTTGAGAAGACAAGAATCGAGAAGACACAGGCCGCAAAAGTTGCAGTGCAGCCTTATTCACAATAGCCAAGACAGTGAAGCAATCCAAATGTCCAACAACCGGTAAATGGATAAAGAAGAAGTGGTCCATGTACACAAAGGAATAATAGCCATGGAAAACAATGAACCACTGCTCTCTGAGGCACCACAAATGAGTCTGGAGATAATCACAAAACATGAGGTACGTCGGAAAGCAAAAGACCTGTATTCTATGATATCACTTATAGGCGTTATCTAATAACTGACACAAAGGAACATATTTCCACAGAGAAAGACACTCACAGACTTAGAAAACAAACTATGCTCATCTAAAAGGAAAGGTGGGGGGAATGTATAAATTAAGATTAGTGTTACTATACGTATACAAACACATATTATATACATATCTCAAAAAGACCAACCATATAGCAAGGGAGGTCTGCGGAACCCTCAGTAACATTTTACATGGGAAGAGGATCTGTACTTGAATAGACATATAGAATGTACAAACGAACCAGATGGTGTACACCTAGGACAAACAATATTCTAAGCTTTACCCCAATTTAAAAAAAATTTAAAACCAAGAAGAAATAATGAGACATAAACTTATGGGGCTTTCTCCATGCACATTCCAATGTAATTTACAAACTAGGAACACGACTTCCAGAAAGGCTCTGCTGCCCTAGTACCCAGATATGGGAATGGAGATAAGCTTCCTGCTTGAGGCCACTTCCTCCAACAGCAGCTTTAAACCCATTGCTAAAGGTCACTAAATATTCACCAAACTTGCAGTTCGGTAAAAGACACCTGCTTTCTAAAAAAATTCTGGGGTGGAAAATCGACCAAAAATTTCAAAAGAGGGCAACCTTCCAAGAACACAATTTCAAGAGTTCTATTGTACTCCCAATTGTTTCCTTTTTTTTAACAGAAAAGAAAACGGTGGAGAAAAATGATGAGTTTTACGAATTTTCAAAGACATGCAAACCCAAATTACAAAAACCTATCAGCTCACAGCAGCCAGAAGGGCCATTAGCATAAATGCTGCAAACAATAAATGCTGAAGCGATTGTGGAGAAATGCGTACCCTCGATTCTAAGGGGGACGTGGTAAGAGCCACTAATGAAAACACAAAGAAGGTGCTTTGCAAAGGGAAACACGGTGCTACCAGTCAATCAATCACACCCACTGCTGGGCCTATCACCTGAGAAAATGAGAATCGAAAAGTCACAGCCTGGCAATCCTGCACTCCAACAATATTTACCATAGCCAACACTTGGAAGCAATGAACATGTCCATCAACCGATTAATGCACAAAGTAGAAGTGGTCCACGTACACAGTGGAAAATTACTCCAATAAAAAATAAAAATTAAATGTAAAAATCCAACAAAAGTAAGGAGACATCAGCTTGTGTGGGTTTGTCCGGGCACACTCCACTCTAATTTATAACCGAGAAACACCACAGGCCGCAAGGGCTTTTCCCTAGTTACCAGGGTGGGGGACATAGAAAGGCTGCCGCCCTCTGGCAGTTACCTGCAAAAGCAGCTTTAAAGCCTGTGCTAATGGTCACTTCATAGGAACAAGTACTGCAGAACTGTAAATGAAACAGGCCCTCAAAATGGCTTGAGGGAGGTAAAGGCCAAAACATTTCAAACTGTGACACATACTTAAAGAGAACACTTTGAAGAACTAAGGGGTAATCACAGCTTGAAAAATAGAAAAGGACATGCCTTAAAGCTCAATTTCAACAGATTATGTGGCACATTCGAATTCAACCACAGAGAGGTATCAGCTCACACTTGTCAGAATAACCATCAGCAAGAAAACTACAAACAATAAATGCTGAAGGTGTTGTGGAGAAATGCATACCCTCAACATCAAAGGGGACGTAACTTGGAAAGGGCCACGAATGAGAACAGAATGGAGGTGCCTTAAAAAGGTAAACATTGAGCTACCATATGATCCAGCAGGCCCACTCCTCGACGTATAACCTAAGAAGAGAGAATTGGAAAGACACAGGCAGGCAAATCTGCATTGCACACCATTACAATAGCCAAGATATGGAAGTAACCAAAAAGTCCAGCAACAGATGGATGGACAAAGAAGAACTCCTCCATGTACAGATGGAATATTCGCTAGTGAAAAAAAGGAAACAATGCTATTTGAAGCACCATAGATGAGTCTAGACGTAATCACGCCACGTGTAGTAAGTGAGAAAGCAAAAGGCACATATCCTATCATATCACTTTTAAGAGTTACTTAAAAATTGATACCAATGAAGATATTTCCACAGAGAAAGGCAATCACAGATTCATTAAAAAACTTATGGTTCACCAAATAGAAAGGGATGAGGATTGGATACATTGCCACATTGGGGTTAACAGAGATATACAAACCATGTGAAATATATAACCACCAAAGACGTACGGAAGACCAGGAGAAGACTACTCAACATTGTGTCATAACCTACATGGGAAAAGGATGCGAGGAAGAATAGATACATGTATATGTGTGAAAGAACCACATCTTGCACACCTAGAACAAACAAACCATTGTAATCATATTTACTGGGATAAAAAAATAAAAAGTAAACTACAAATATGAACAAGAAGTAATGAGACATAAACTTAAAGGGCTTTTCCCTGGCACATTCCATTCTAATTTACAACCTAGAACACCACTTCCATTAAGGCTCTGTTTCCCTAGTAACCAAATATGGTAAAGGGGAAATGCTGCCACCTTGTGGCCGTTTCCTGCAAGAACAGCTTTAAACTCACAGCTAATGGTCACTTCACATTCCCAAGGACTCAGGGCTGTAAAGGACACCTGCCCTAAAAAATTGTGCTGAAGGAGGGAATGGACAAAACAATTCAAAACAGGCAAATGTTTCAAGAAGAGAGTAGGAAGAGTTAAGTTTTACTCACGCTCTTTTAAAAAAAAGGAAAATGGATAAAAGCTCAACCTCAGGGAGTGTTAGACCCATGCAATCTAATCTACAAAAAGTTTCAACTTACACCAGTCGACTGACCTTGAGCAAAAAGTCTACAAACAATAAATGCTGAAGGGGTTTTAGGGAACTGTGTACCCTCTACCTGCTGGTGAGACGTAAAGGGGTAACAGCCAATAATGAGAACAGAAAGGAGCTGTGTTTAAAAGTAAAAATGGAGGTACCATTCAATCCAGCAGGCGCACCAATGGACCTCTCACTTGAGAAGACAAGAATCGAGAAGACACAGGCCGCAAAAGTTGCAGTGCAGCCTTATTCACAATAGCCAAGACAGTGAAGCAATCCAAATGTCCAACAACCGGTAAATGGATAAAGAAGAAGTGGTCCATGTACACAATGGAATAATAGCCATGGAAAACAATGAACCACTGCTCTCTGAGGCACCACAAATGAGTCTGGAGATAATCACAAAACATGAGGTACGTCGGAAAGCAAAAGACCTGTATTCTATGATATCACTTATAGGCGTTATCTAATAACTGACACAAAGGAACATATTTCCACAGAGAAAGACACTCACAGACTTAGAAAACAAACTATGCTCATCTAAAAGGAAAGGTGGGGGGAATGTATAAATTAAGATTAGTGTTACTATACGTATACAAACACATATTATATACATATCTCAAAAAGACCAACCATATAGCAAGGGAGGTCTGCGGAACCCTCAGTAACATTTTACATGGGAAGAGGATCTGTACTTGAATAGACATATATAATGTACAAACGAACCAGATGGTGTACACCTAGGACAAACAATATTCTAAGCTTTACCCCAATTTAAAAAAAATTTAAAACCAAGAAGAAATAATGAGACATAAACTTATGGGGCTTTCTCCATGCACATTCCAATGTAATTTACAAACTAGGAACACGACTTCCAGAAAGGCTCTGCTGCCCTAGTACCCAGATATGGGAATGGAGATAAGCTTCCTGCTTGAGGCCACTTCCTCCAACAGCAGCTTTAAACCCATTGCTAAAGGTCACTAAATATTCACCAAACTTGCAGTTCGGTAAAAGACACCTGCTTTCTAAAAAAATTCTGGGGTGGAAAATCGACCAAAAATTTCAAAAGAGGGCAACCTTCCAAGAACACAATTTCAAGAGTTCTATTGTACTCCCAATTGTTTCCTTTTTTTTAACAGAAAAGAAAACGGTGGAGAAAAATGATGAGTTTTACGAATTTTCAAAGACATGCAAACCCAAATTACAAAAACCTATCAGCTCACAGCAGCCAGAAGGGCCATTAGCATAAATGCTGCAAACAATAAATGCTGAAGCGATTGTGGAGAAATGCGTACCCTCGATTCTAAGGGGGACGTGGTAAGAGCCACTAATGAAAACACAAAGAAGGTGCTTTGCAAAGGGAAACACGGTGCTACCAGTCAATCAATCACACCCACTGCTGGGCCTATCACCTGAGAAAATGAGAATCGAAAAGTCACAGCCTGGCAATCCTGCACTCCAACAATATTTACCATAGCCAACACTTGGAAGCAATGAAAATGTCCATCAACCGATTAATGCACAAAGTAGAAGTGGTCCACGTACACAGTGGAAAATTACTCCAATAAAAAATAAAAATTAAATGTAAAAATCCAACAAAAGTAAGGAGACATCAGCTTGTGTGGGTTTGTCCGGGCACACTCCACTCTAATTTATAACCGAGAAACACCACAGGCCGCAAGGGCTTTTCCCTAGTTACCAGGGTGGGGGACATAGAAAGGCTGCCGCCCTCTGGCAGTTACCTGCAAAAGCAGCTTTAAAGCCTGTGCTAATGGTCACTTCATAGGAACAAGTACTGCAGAACTGTAAATGAAACAGGCCCTCAAAATGGCTTGAGCGAGGTAAAGGCCAAAACATTTCAAAATGTGACACATACTTAAAGAGAACACTTTGAAGAACTAAGGGGTAATCACAGCTTGAAAAATAGAAAAGGACATGCCTTAAAGCTCAATTTCAACAGATTATGTGGCACATTCGAATTCAACCACAGAGAGGTATCAGCTCACACTTGTCAGAATAACCATCAGCAAGAAAACTACAAACAATAAATGCTGAAGGTGTTGTGGAGAAATGCATACCCTCAACATCAAAGGGGACGTAACTTGGAAAGGGCCACGAATGAGAACAGAATGGAGGTGCCTTAAAAAGGTAAACATTGAGCTACCATATGATCCAGCAGGCCCACTCCTCGACGTATAACCTAAGAAGAGAGAATTGGAAAGACACAGGCAGGCAAATCTGCATTGCACACCATTACAATAGCCAAGATATGGAAGTAACCAAAAAGTCCAGCAACAGATGGATGGACAAAGAAGAACTCCTCCATGTACAGATGGAATATTCGCTAGTGAAAAAAAGGAAACAATGCTATTTGAAGCACCATAGATGAGTCTAGACGTAATCACGCCACGTGTAGTAAGTGAGAAAGCAAAAGGCACATATCCTATCATATCACTTTTAAGAGTTACTTAAAAATTGATACCAATGAAGATATTTCCACAGAGAAAGGCAATCACAGATTCATTAAAAAACTTATGGTTCACCAAATAGAAAGGGATGAGGATTGGATACATTGCCACATTGGGGTTAACAGAGATATACAAACCATGTGAAATATATAACCACCAAAGACGTACGGAAGACCAGGAGAAGACTACTCAACATTGTGTCATAACCTACATGGGAAAAGGATGCGAGGAAGAATAGATACATGTATGTGTGTGAAAGAACCACATCTTGCACACCTAGAACAAACAAACCATTGTAATCATATTTACTGGGATAAAAAAATAAAAAGTAAACTACAAATATGAACAAGAAGTAATGAGACATAAACTTAAAGGGCTTTTCCCTGGCACATTCCATTCTAATTTACAACCTAGAACACCACTTCCATTAAGGCTCTGTTTCCCTAGTAACCAAATATGGTAAAGGGGAAATGCTGCCACCTTGTGGCCGTTTCCTGCAAGAACAGCTTTAAACTCACAGCTAATGGTCACTTCACATTCCCAAGGACTCAGGGCTGTAAAGGACACCTGCCCTAAAAAATTGTGCTGAAGGAGGGAATGGACAAAACAATTCAAAACAGGCAAATGTTTCAAGAAGAGAGTAGGAAGAGTTAAGTTTTACTCACGCTCTTTTAAAAAAAAGGAAAATGGATAAAAGCTCAACCTCAGGGAGTGTTAGACCCATGCAATCTAATCTACAAAAAGTTTCAACTTACACCAGTCGACTGACCTTGAGCAAAAAGTCTACAAACAATAAATGCTGAAGGGGTTTTAGGGAACTGTGTACCCTCTACCTGCTGGTGAGACGTAAAGGGGTAACAGCCAATAATGAGAACAGAAAGGAGCTGTGTTTAAAAGTAAAAATGGAGGTACCATTCAATCCAGCAGGCGCACCAATGGACCTCTCACTTGAGAAGACAAGAATCGAGAAGACACAGGCCGCAAAAGTTGCAGTGCAGCCTTATTCACAATAGCCAAGACAGTGAAGCAATCCAAATGTCCAACAACCGGTAAATGGATAAAGAAGAAGTGGTCCATGTACACAATGGAATAATAGCCATGGAAAACAATGAACCACTGCTCTCTGAGGCACCACAAATGAGTCTGGAGATAATCACAAAACATGAGGTACGTCGGAAAGCAAAAGACCTGTATTCTATGATATCACTTATAGGCGTTATCTAATAACTGACACAAAGGAACATATTTCCACAGAGAAAGACACTCACAGACTTAGAAAACAAACTATGCTCATCTAAAAGGAAAGGTGGGGGGAATGTATAAATTAAGATTAGTGTTACTATACGTATACAAACACATATTATATACATATCTCAAAAAGACCAACCATATAGCAAGGGAGGTCTGCGGAACCCTCAGTAACATTTTACATGGGAAGAGGATCTGTACTTGAATAGACATATATAATGTACAAACGAACCAGATGGTGTACACCTAGGACAAACAATATTCTAAGCTTTACCCCAATTTAAAAAAAATTTAAAACCAAGAAGAAATAATGAGACATAAACTTATGGGGCTTTCTCCATGCACATTCCAATGTAATTTACAAACTAGGAACACGACTTCCAGAAAGGCTCTGCTGCCCTAGTACCCAGATATGGGAATGGAGATAAGCTTCCTGCTTGAGGCCACTTCCTCCAACAGCAGCTTTAAACCCATTGCTAAAGGTCACTAAATATTCACCAAACTTGCAGTTCGGTAAAAGACACCTGCTTTCTAAAAAAATTCTGGGGTGGAAAATCGACCAAAAATTTCAAAAGAGGGCAACCTTCCAAGAACACAATTTCAAGAGTTCTATTGTACTCCCAATTGTTTCCTTTTTTTTAACAGAAAAGAAAACGGTGGAGAAAAATGATGAGTTTTACGAATTTTCAAAGACATGCAAACCCAAATTACAAAAACCTATCAGCTCACAGCAGCCCGAAGGGCCATTAGCATAAATGCTGCAAACAATAAATGCTGAAGCGATTGTGGAGAAATGCGTACCCTCGATTCTAAGGGGGACGTGGTAAGAGCCACTAATGAAAACACAAAGAAGGTGCTTTGCAAAGGGAAACACGGTGCTACCAGTCAATCAATCACACCCACTGCTGGGCCTATCACCTGAGAAAATGAGAATCGAAAAGTCACAGCCTGGCAATCCTGCACTCCAACAATATTTACCATAGCCAACACTTGGAAGCAATGAAAATGTCCATCAACCGATTAATGCACAAAGTAGAAGTGGTCCACGTACACAGTGGAAAATTACTCCAATAAAAAATAAAAATTAAATGTAAAAATCCAACAAAAGTAAGGAGACATCAGCTTGTGTGGGTTTGTCCGGGCACACTCCACTCTAATTTATAACCGAGAAACACCACAGGCCGCAAGGGCTTTTCCCTAGTTACCAGGGTGGGGGACATAGAAAGGCTGCCGCCCTCTGGCAGTTACCTGCAAAAGCAGCTTTAAAGCCTGTGCTAATGGTCACTTCATAGGAACAAGTACTGCAGAACTGTAAATGAAACAAGCCCTCAAAATGTCTTGAGGGAGGTAAAGGCCAAAACATTTCAAAATGTGACACATACTTAAAGAGAACACTTTGAAGAACTAAGGGGTAATCACAGCTTGAAAAATAGAAAAGGACATGCCTTAAAGCTCAATTTCAACAGATTATGTGGCACATTCGAATTCAACCACAGAGAGGTATCAGCTCACACTTGTCAGAATAACCATCAGCAAGAAAACTACAAACAATAAATGCTGAAGGTGTTGTGGAGAAATGCATACCCTCAACATCAAAGGGGACGTAACTTGGAAAGGGCCACGAATGAGAACAGAATGGAGGTGCCTTAAAAAGGTAAACATTGAGCTACCATATGATCCAGCAGGCCCACTCCTCGACGTATAACCTAAGAAGAGAGAATTGGAAAGACACAGGCAGGCAAATCTGCATTGCACACCATTACAATAGCCAACATATGGAAGTAACCAAAAAGTCCAGCAACAGATGGATGGACAAAGAAGAACTCCTCCATGTACAGATGGAATATTCGCTAGTGAAAAAAATGAAACAATGCTATTTGAAGCACCACAGATGAGTCTAGACGTAATCACGCCACGTGTAGTAAGTGAGAAAGCAAAAGGCACATATCCTATCATATCACTTTTAAGAGTTACTTAAAAATTGATACCAATGAAGATATTTCCACAGAGAAAGGCAATCACAGATTCATTAAAAAACTTATGGTTCACCAAATAGAAAGGGATGAGGATTGGATACATTGCCACATTGGGGTTAACAGAGATATACAAACCATGTGAAATATATAACCACCAAAGACGTACGGAAGACCAGGAGAAGCCTACTCAACATTGTGTCATAACCTACATGGGAAAAGGATGCGAGGAAGAATAGATACATGTATATGTGTGAAAGAACCACATCTTGCACACCTAGAACAAAGAAACCATTGTAATCATATTTACTGGGATAAAAAATAAAAAGTAAACTACAAATATGAACAAGAAGTAATGAGACATAAACTTAAAGGGCTTTTCCCTGGCACATTCCATTCTAATTTACAACCTAGAACACCACTTCCATTAAGGCTCTGTTTCCCTAGTAACCAAATATGGTAAAGGGGAAATGCTGCCACCTTGTGGCCGTTTCCTGCAAGAACAGCTTTAAACTCACAGCTAATGGTCACTTCACATTCCCAAGGACTCAGGGCTGTAAAGGACACCTGCCCTAAAAAATTGTGCTGAAGGAGGGAATGGACAAAACAATTCAAAACAGGCAAATGTTTCAAGAAGAGAGTAGGAAGAGTTAAGTTTTACTCACGCTCTTTTAAAAAAAAGGAAAATGGATAAAAGCTCAACCTCAGGGAGTGTTAGACCCATGCAATCTAATCTACAAAAAGTTTCAACTTACACCAGTCGACTGACCATGAGCAAAAAGTCTACAAGCAATAAATGCTGAAGGGGTTTTAGGGAACTGTGTACCCTCTACCTGCTGGTGAGACGTAAAGGGGTAACAGCCAATAATGAGAACAGAAAGGAGCTGTGTTTAAAAGGAAAAATGGAGGTACCATTCAATCCAGCAGGCGCACCAATGGACCTCTCACTTGAGAAGACAAGAATCGAGAAGACACAGGCCGCAAAAGTTGCAGTGCAGCCTTATTCACAATAGCCAAGACAGTGAAGCAATCCAAATGTCCAACAACCGGTAAATGGATAAAGAAGAAGTGGTCCATGTACACAATGGAATAATAGCCATGGAAAACAATGAACCACTGCTCTCTGAGGCACCACAAATGAGTCTCGAGATAATCACAAAACATGAGGTAAGTCGGAAAGCAAAGGACCTATATTCTATGATATCACTTATAGGCGTTATCTAATAACTGACACAAAGGAACATATTTCCACAGAGAAAGACACTCACAGACTTAGAAAACAAACTATGCTCATCTAAAAGGAAAGGTGGGGGGAATGGATAAATTAAGATTAGTGTTACTATACGTATACAAACACATATTATATACATATCTCAAAAAGACCAACCATATAACAAGGGAGGTCTGCGGAACCCTCAGTAACATTTTACATGGGAAGAGGATCTGTACTTGAATAGACATATATAATGTACAAACGAACCAGATGGTGTACACCTAGGACAAACAATATTCTAAGCTTTACACCAATTAAAAAAAATTTTAAAACCAAGAAGAAATAATGAGACATAAACTTATGGGGCTTTCTCCATGCACATTCCAATGTAATTTACAAACTAGGAACACGACTTCCAGAAAGGCTCTGCTGCCCTAGTACCCAGATATGGGAATGGAGATATGCTTCCTGCTTGAGGCCACTTCTTACAACAGCAGCTTTAAACCCATTGCTAAAGGTCACTAAATATTCACCAAACTTGCAGTTCGGTAAAAGACACCTGCTTTCTAAAAAAATTCTGGGGTGGAAAATCGACCACAAATTTCAAAAGAGGGCAACCTTCCAAGAACACAATTTCAAGAGTTCTATTGTACTCCCAGTTGTTTCCTTTTTTTTAACAGAAAAGAAAACGGTGGAGAAAAATGATGAGTTTTACGAATTTTCAAAGACATGCAAACCCAAATTACAAAAACCTATCAGCTCACAGCAGCCAGAAGGGCCATTAGCATAAATGCTGCAAACAATAAATGCTGAAGCGATTGTGGAGAAATGCGTACCCTCGATTCTAAGGGGGACGTGGTAAGAGCCACTAATGAAAACACAAAGAAGGTGCTTTGCAAAGGGAAACACGGTGCTACCAGTCAATCAATCACACCCACTGCTGGGCCTATCACCTGAGAAAATGAGAATGGAAAAGTCACAGCCTGGCAATCCTGCACTCCAACAATATTTACCATAGCCAACACTTGGAAGCAATGAAAATGTCCATCAACCGATTAATGCACAAAGTAGAAGTGGTCCACGTACACAGTGGAAAATTACTCCAATAAAAAATAAAAATTAAATGTAAACATCCAACAAAAGTAAGGAGACATCAGCTTGTGTGGGTTTGTCCGGGCACACTCCACTCTAATTTATAACCGAGAAACACCACAGGCCGCAAGGGCTTTTCCCTAGTTACCAGGGTGGGGGACATAGAAAGGCTGCCGCCCTCTGGCAGTTACCTGCAAAAGCAGCTTTAAAGCCTGTGCTAATGGTCACTTCATAGGAACAAGTACTGCAGAACTGTAAATGAAACAGGCCCTCAAAATGGCTTGAGGGAGGTAAAGGCCAAAACATTTCAAAATGTGACACATACTTAAAGAGAACACTTTGAAGAACTAAGGGGTAATCACAGCTTGAAAAATAGAAAAGGACATGCCTTAAAGCTCAATTTCAACAGATTATGTGGCACATTCGAATTCAACCACAGAGAGGTATCAGCTCACACTTGTCAGAATAACCATCAGCAAAAAAACTACAAACAATAAATGCTGAAGGTGTTGTGGAGAAATGCATACCCTCAACTTCAAAGGGGACGTAACTTGGAAAGGGCCACGAATGAGTACAGAATGGAGGTGCCATAAAAAGGTAAACATTGAGCTACTATATGATCCAGCAGTCCCACTACTCGACGTATAACCTAAGAAGAGAGAATTGGAAAGACACAGGCAGGCAAATCTGCACTGCACAGTATTACAGTAGCCAAGATATGGAAGTAACCAAAAAGTCCAGCAACAGATGGATGGACAAAGAAGAACTCCTCCATGTACAGATGGAATATTCGCTAGTGAAAAAAATGAAACAATGTCATTTGCAGCACCATAGATGAGTCTAGACGTAATCACGCCACGTGTAGTAAGTGAGAAAGCAAAAGACACATATCCTATCATATCACTTTTAAGAGTTACTTAAAAATTGATACCAATGAAGATATTTCCACAGAGAAAGGCAATCACAGATTCATTAAAAAACTTATGGTTCACCAAATAGAAAGGGATGAGGATTGGATACATTACCACTTTGGGGTTAACAGAGATATACAAACCATGTGAAATATATAACCACCAAAGACGTACGGAAGACCAGGAGAAGACTACTCAACATTGTGTCATAACCTACATGGGAAAAGGATGCGAGGAAGAATAGATACATGTATATGTGTGAAAGAACCACATCTTGCACACCTACAACAAACAAACCATTGTAATTATATTTGCTGGGATAAAAAATAAAAAGTAAATTACAAATATGAACAAGAAGTAATGAGACATAAACTTAAAGGGCTTTTCCCTGGCACATTCCATTCTAATTTACAACCTAGAACACCACTTCCATTAAGGCTCTGTTTCCCTATTAACCAAATTTGGTAAAGGGGAAATGCTGCCACCTTGTGGCCGTTTCCTGGAAGAACAGCTTTAAACTCACAGCTAATGGTCACTTAACTTTCCCAAGGACTCAGGGCTGTAAAGGACACCTCCACTAAAAAATTGTGCTGAAGGAGGGAATGGACAAAAAAATTCAAAACAGGCAAATGTTTCAAGAAGAGAATATGAAGAGTTAAGGTTTACTCACGCTCTTTTAAAAAAACGGAAAATGGATAAAAGCTCAACCTCAGGGAGTGTTAGACCCATGCAATCTAATCTACAAAAAGTTTCAACTTACACCAGTCGACTGACCATCAGCAAAATGTCTACAAACAATAAATGCTGAAGGGCTTTTAGAGAATTGTGTACCCTCTACCTGCTGGTGAGACGTGAAGGGGTAACAGCAAATAATGAGAACAGAAAGGAGCTGTGTTTAAAAGTAAAAATGGAGATACCATTCAATACAGCAGGCGCACCATTGGACCTCTCACCTGAGAAGGAAGACAAGAATCGAGAAGACACAGGCCGCAAAACTGCAGTGCAGCCTTATTCACAAGAGCCAAGACAGTGGAGCAATCAAAATGTCCAACAACAGGTGAATGGATAAAGAAGAAGTGGTCCATGTACACAATGGAATAATAGCCATGGAAAACAATGAACCACTGCTCTCTGAGGCACCACAAATGAGTCTGGAGATAATCACAAAACATGAGGTACGTCGGAAAGCAAAAGACCTGTATTCTATGATATCACTTATAGGCGTTATCTAATAACTGACACAAAGGAACATATTTCCACAGAGAAAGACACTCACAGACTTAGAAAACAAACTATGCTCATCTAAAAGGAAAGGTGGGGGGAATGGATAAATTAAGATTAGTGTTACTATACGTATACAAACACATATTATATACATATCTCAAAAAGACCAACCATATAGCAAGGGAGGTCTGCGGAACCCTCAGTAACATTTTACATGGGAAGAGGATCTGTACTTGAATAGACATATATAATGTACAAACGAACCAGATGGTGTACACCTAGGACAAACAATATTCTAAGCTTTACCCCAATTTAAAAAAAATTTAAAACCAAGAAGAAATAATGAGACATAAACTTATGGGACTTTCTCCATGCACATTCCAATGTAATTTACAAACTAGGAACACGACTTCCAGAAAGGCTCTGCTGCCCTAGTACCCAGATATGGGAATGGAGATAAGCTTCCTGCTTGAGGCCACTTCCTCCAACAGCAGCTTTAAACCCATTGCTAAAGGTCACTAAATATTCACCATACTTGCAGTTCGGTAAAAGACACCTACTTTCTAAAAAAATTCTGGGGTGGAAAATCGACCAAAAATTTCAAAAGAGGGCAACCTTCCAAGAACACAATTTCAAGAGTTCTATTGTACTCCCAATTGTTTCCTTTTTTTTAACAGAAAAGAAAACGGTGGAGAAAAATGATGAGTTTTACGAATTTTCAAAGACATGCAAACCCAAATTACAAAAACCTATCAGCTCACAGCAGCCAGAAGGGCCATTAGCATAAATGCTGCAAACAATAAATGCTGAAGCGATTGTGGAGAAATGCGTACCCTCGATTCTAAGGGGGACGTGGTAAGAGCCACTAATGAAAACACAAAGAAGGTGCTTTGCAAAGGGAAACACGGTGCTACCAGTCAATCAATCACACCCACTGCTGGGCCTATCACCTGAGAAAATGAGAATCGAAAAGTCACAGCCTGGCAATCCTGCACTCCAACAATATTTACCATAGCCAACACTTGGAAGCAATGAACATGTCCATCAACCGATTAATGCACAAAGTAGAAGTGGTCCACGTACACAGTGGAAAATTACTCCAATAAAAAATAAAAATTAAATGTAAAAATCCAACAAAAGTAAGGAGACATCAGCTTGTGTGGGTTTGTCCGGGCACACTCCACTCTAATTTATAACCGAGAAACACCACAGGCCGCAAGGGCTTTTCCCTAGTTACCAGGGTGGGGGACATAGAAAGGCTGCCGCCCTCTGGCAGTTACCTGCAAAAGCAGCTTTAAAGCCTGTGCTAATGGTCACTTCATAGGAACAAGTACTGCAGAACTGTAAATGAAACAGGCCCTCAAAATGGCTTGAGGGAGGTAAAGGCCAAAACATTTCAAACTGTGACACATACTTAAAGAGAACACTTTGAAGAACTAAGGGGTAATCACAGCTTGAAAAATAGAAAAGGACATGCCTTAAAGCTCAATTTCAACAGATTATGTGGCACATTCGAATTCAACCACAGAGAGGTATCAGCTCACACTTGTCAGAATAACCATCAGCAAGAAAACTACAAACAATAAATGCTGAAGGTGTTGTGGAGAAATGCATACCCTCAACATCAAAGGGGACGTAACTTGGAAAGGGCCACGAATGAGAACAGAATGGAGGTGCCTTAAAAAGGTAAACATTGAGCTACCATATGATCCAGCAGGCCCACTCCTCGACGTATAACCTAAGAAGAGAGAATTGGAAAGACACAGGCAGGCAAATCTGCATTGCACACCATTACAATAGCCAACATATGGAAGTAACCAAAAAGTCCAGCAACAGATGGATGGACAAAGAAGAACTCCTCCATGTACAGATGGAATATTCGCTAGTGAAAAAAATGAAACAATGCTATTTGAAGCACCATAGATGTGTCTAGACGTAATCACGCCACGTGTAGTAAGTGAGAAAGCAAAAGGCACATATCCTATCATATCACTTTTAAGAGTTACTTAAAAATTGATACCAATGAAGATATTTCCACAGAGAAAGGCAATCACAGATTCATTAAAAAACTTATGATTCACCAAATAGAAAGGGATGAGGATTGGGTACATTGCCGCATTGGGGTTAACAGAGATATACAAACCATGTGAAATATATAACCACCAAAGACGTATGGAAGACCAGGAGAAGATTACTCAACATTGTGTCATAACCTACATGGGAAAAGGATGCGAGGAAGAATAGATACATGTATATGTGTGAAAGAACCACATCTTGCACACCTAGAACAAACAAACCATTGTAATCATATTTACTGGGATAAAAAAATAAAAAGTAAACTACAAATATGAACAAGAAGTAATGAGACATAAACTTAAAGGGCTTTTCCCTGGCACATTCCATTCTAATTTACAACCTACAACACCACTTCCATTAAGGCTCTGTTTCCCTAGTAACCAAATATGGTAAAGGGGAAATGCTGCCACCTTGTGGCCGTTTCCTGCAAGAACAGCTTTAAACTCACAGCTAATGGTCACTTCACATTCCCAAGGACTCAGGGCTGTAAAGGACACCTGCCCTAAAAAATTGTGCTGAAGGAGGGAATGGACAAAACAATTCAAAACAGGCAAATGTTTCAAGAAGAGAGTAGGAAGAGTTAAGTTTTACTCACGCTCTTTTAAAAAAAAGGAAAATGGATAAAAGCTCAACCTCAGGGAGTGTTAGACCCATGCAATCTAATCTACAAAAAGTTTCAACTTACACCAGTCGACTGACCTTGAGCAAAAAGTCTACAAACAATAAATGCTGAAGGGGTTTTAGGGAACTGTGTACCCTCTACCTGCTGGTGAGACGTAAAGGGGTAACAGCCAATAATGAGAACAGAAAGGAGCTGTGTTTAAAAGTAAAAATGGAGGTACCATTCAATCCAGCAGGCGCACCAATGGACCTCTCACTTGAGAAGACAAGAATCGAGAAGACACAGGCCGCAAAAGTTGCAGTGCAGCCTTATTCACAATAGCCAAGACAGTGAAGCAATCCAAATGTCCAACAACCGGTAAATGGATAAAGAAGAAGTGGTCCATGTACACAATGGAATAATAGCCATGGAAAACAATGAACCACTGCTCTCTGAGGCACCACAAATGAGTCTGGAGATAATCACAAAACATGAGGTACGTCGGAAAGCAAAAGACCTGTATTCTATGATATCACTTATAGGCGTTATCTAATAACTGACACAAAGGAACATATTTCCACAGAGAAAGACACTCACAGACTTAGAAAACAAACTATGCTCATCTAAAAGGAAAGGTGGGGGGAATGTATAAATTAAGATTAGTGTTACTATACGTATACAAACACATATTATATACATATCTCAAAAAGACCAACCATATAGCAAGGGAGGTCTGCGGAACCCTCAGTAACATTTTACATGGGAAGAGGATCTGTACTTGAATAGACATATATAATGTACAAACGAACCAGATGGTGTACACCTAGGACAAACAATATTCTAAACTTTACCCCAATTTAAAAAAAATTTAAAACCAAGAAGAAATAATGAGACATAAACTTATGGGGCTTTCTCCATGCACATTCCAATGTAATTTACAAACTAGGAACACGACTTCCAGAAAGGCTCTGCTGCCCTAGTACCCAGATATGGGAATGGAGATAAGCTTCCTGCTTGAGGCCACTTCCTCCAACAGCAGCTTTAAACCCATTGCTAAAGGTCACTAAATATTCACCAAACTTGCAGTTCGGTAAAAGACACCTGCTTTCTAAAAAAATTCTGGGGTGGAAAATCGACCACAAATTTCAAAAGAGGGCAACCTTCCAAGAACACAATTTCAAGAGTTCTATTGTACTCCCAATTGTTTCCTTTTTTTTAACAGAAAAGAAAACGGTGGAGAAAAATGATGAGTTTTACGAATTTTCAAAGACATGCAAACCCAAATTACAAAAACCTATCAGCTCACAGCAGCCAGAAGGGCCATTAGCATAAATGCTGCAAACAATAAATGCTGAAGCGATTGTGGAGAAATGCGTACCCTCGATTCTAAGGGGGACGTGGTAAGAGCCACTAATGAAAACACAAAGAAGGTGCTTTGCAAAGGGAAACACGGTGCTACCAGTCAATCAATCACACCCACTGCTGGGCCTATCACCTGAGAAAATGAGAATCGAAAAGTCACAGCCTGGCAATCCTGCACTCCAACAATATTTACCATAGCCAACACTTGGAAGCAATGAACATGTCCATCAACCGATTAATGCACAAAGTAGAAGTGGTCCACGTACACAGTGGAAAATTACTCCAATAAAAAATAAAAATTAAATGTAAAAATCCAACAAAAGTAAGGAGACATCAGCTTGTGTGGGTTTGTCCGGGCACACTCCACTCTAATTTATAACCGAGAAACACCACAGGCCGCAAGGGCTTTTCCCTAGTTACCAGGGTGGGGGACATAGAAAGGCTGCCGCCCTCTGGCAGTTACCTGCAAAAGCAGCTTTAAAGCCTGTGCTAATGGTCACTTCATAGGAACAAGTACTGCAGAACTGTAAATGAAACAGGCCCTCAAAATGGCTTGAGGGAGGTAAAGGCCAAAACATTTCAAACTGTGACACATACTTAAAGAGAACACTTTGAAGAACTAAGGGGTAATCACAGCTTGAAAAATAGAAAAGGACATGCCTTAAAGCTCAATTTCAACAGATTATGTGGCACATTCGAATTCAACCACAGAGAGGTATCAGCTCACACTTGTCAGAATAACCATCAGCAAGAAAACTACAAACAATAAATGCTGAAGGTGTTGTGGAGAAATGCATACCCTCAACATCAAAGGGGACGTAACTTGGAAAGGGCCACGAATGAGAACAGAATGGAGGTGCCTTAAAAAGGTAAACATTGAGCTACCATATGATCCAGCAGGCCCACTCCTCGACGTATAACCTAAGAAGAGAGAATTGGAAAGACACAGGCAGGCAAATCTGCACTGCACACCATTACAATAGCCAAGATATGGAAGTAACCAAAAAGTCGACCAACAGATGGATGGACAAAGAAGAACTCCTCCATGTACAGATGGAATATTCGCTAGTGAAAAAAATGAAACAATGCTATTTGCAGCACCATAGATGAGTCTAGACGTAATCACGCCACGTGTAGTAAGTGAGAAAGCAAAAGACACATATCCTATCATATCACTTTTAAGAGTTACTTAAAAATTGATACCAATGAAGATATTTCCACAGAGAAAGGCAATCACAGATTCATTAAAAAACTTATGATTCACCAAATAGAAAGGGATGAGGATTGGATACATTGCCACATTGGGGTTAACAGAGATATACAAACCATGTGAAATATATAACCACCAAAGACGTACGGAAGACCAGGAGAAGACTACTCAACATTGTGTCATAACCTACATGGGAAAAGGATGCGAGGAAGAATAGATACATGTATATGTGTGAAAGAACCACATCTTGCACACCTACAACAAACCAACCATTGTAATCATATTTACTGGGATAAAAAATAAAAAGTAAACTACAAATATGAACAAGAAGTAATGAGACATAAACTTAAAGGGCTTTTCCCTGGCACATTCCATTCTAATTTACAACCTAGAACACCACTTCCATTAAGGCTCTGTTTCCCTAGTAACCAAATATGGTAAAGGGGAAATGCTGCCACCTTGTGGCCGTTTCCTGCAAGAACAGCTTTAAACTCACAGCTAATGGTCACTTCACATTCCCAAGGACTCAGGGCTGTAAAGGACACCTGCCCTAAAAAATTGTGCTGAAGGAGGGAATGGACAAAACAATTCAAAACAGGCAAATGTTTCAAGAAGAGAGTAGGAAGAGTTAAGTTTTACTCACGCTCTTTTAAAAAAAAGGAAAATGGATAAAAGCTCAACCTCAGGGAGTGTTAGACCCATGCAATCTAATCTACAAAAAGTTTCAACTTACACCAGTCGACTGACCTTGAGCAAAAAGTCTACAAACAATAAATGCTGAAGGGGTTTTAGGGAACTGTGTACCCTCTACCTGCTGGTGAGACGTAAAGGGGTAACAGCCAATAATGAGAACAGAAAGGAGCTGTGTTTAAAAGTAAAAATGGAGGTACCATTCAATCCAGCAGGCGCACCAATGGACCTCTCACTTGAGAAGACAAGAATCGAGAAGACACAGGCCGCAAAAGTTGCAGTGCAGCCTTATTCACAATAGCCAAGACAGTGAAGCAATCCAAATGTCCAACAACCGGTAAATGGATAAAGAAGAAGTGGTCCATGTACACAATGGAATAATAGCCATGGAAAACAATGAACCACTGCTCTCTGAGGCACCACAAATGAGTCTGGAGATAATCACAAAACATGAGGTACGTCGGAAAGCAAAAGACCTGTATTCTATGATATCACTTATAGGCGTTATCTAATAACTGACACAAAGGAACATATTTCCACAGAGAAAGACACTCACAGACTTAGAAAACAAACTATGCTCATCTAAAAGGAAAGGTGGGGGGAATGTATAAATTAAGATTAGTGTTACTATACGTATACAAACACATATTATATACATATCTCAAAAAGACCAACCATATAGCAAGGGAGGTCTGCGGAACCCTCAGTAACATTTTACATGGGAAGAGGATCTGTACTTGAATAGACATATATAATGTACAAACGAACCAGATGGTGTACACCTAGGACAAACAATATTCTAAACTTTACCCCAATTTAAAAAAAATTTAAAACCAAGAAGAAATAATGAGACATAAACTTATGGGGCTTTCTCCATGCACATTCCAATGTAATTTACAAACTAGGAACACGACTTCCAGAAAGGCTCTGCTGCCCTAGTACCCAGATATGGGAATGGAGATAAGCTTCCTGCTTGAGGCCACTTCCTCCAACAGCAGCTTTAAACCCATTGCTAAAGGTCACTAAATATTCACCAAACTTGCAGTTCGGTAAAAGACACCTGCTTTCTAAAAAAATTCTGGGGTGGAAAATCGACCAAAAATTTCAAAAGAGGGCAACCTTCCAAGAACACAATTTCAAGAGTTCTATTGTACTCCCAATTGTTTCCTTTTTTTTAACAGAAAAGAAAACGGTGGAGAAAAATGATGAGTTTTACGAATTTTCAAAGACATGCAAACCCAAATTACAAAAACCTATCAGCTCACAGCAGCCAGAAGGGCCATTAGCATAAATGCTGCAAACAATAAATGCTGAAGCGATTGTGGAGAAATGCGTACCCTCGATTCTAAGGGGGACGTGGTAAGAGCCACTAATGAAAACACAAAGAAGGTGCTTTGCAAAGGGAAACACGGTGCTACCAGTCAATCAATCACACCCACTGCTGGGCCTATCACCTGAGAAAATGAGAATCGAAAAGTCAAAGCCTGGCAATCCTGCACTCCAACAATATTTACCATAGCCAACACTTGGAAGCAATGAACATGTCCATCAACCGATTAATGCACAAAGTAGAAGTGGTCCACGTACACAGTGGAAAATTACTCCAATAAAAAATAAAAATTAAATGTAAAAATCCAACAAAAGTAAGGAGACATCAGCTTGTGTGGGTTTGTCCAGGCACACTCCACTCTAATTTATAACCGAGAAACACCACAGGCCGCAAGGGCTTTTCCCTAGTTACCAGGGTGGGGGACATAGAAAGGCTGCCGCCCTCTGGCAGTTACCTGCAAAAGCAGCTTTAAAGCCTGTGCTAATGGTCACTTCATAGGAACAAGTACTGCAGAACTGTAAATGAAACAGGCCCTCAAAATGGCTTGAGGGAGGTAAAGGCCAAAACATTTCAAACTGTGACACATACTTAAAGAGAACACTTTGAAGAACTAAGGGGTAATCACAGCTTGAAAAATAGAAAAGGACATGCCTTAAAGCTCAATTTCAACAGATTATGTGGCACATTCGAATTCAACCACAGAGAGGTATCAGCTCACACTTGTCAGAATAACCATCAGCAAGAAAACTACAAACAATAAATGCTGAAGGTGTTGTGGAGAAATGCATACCCTCAACATCAAAGGGGACGTAACTTGGAAAGGGCCACGAATGAGAACAGAATGGAGGTGCCTTAAAAAGGTAAACATTGAGCTACCATATGATCCAGCAGGCCCACTCCTCGACGTATAACCTAAGAAGAGAGAATTGGAAAGACACAGGCAGGCAAATCTGCATTGCACACCATTACAATAGCCAACATATGGAAGTAACCAAAAAGTCCAGCAACAGATGGATGGACAAAGAAGAACTCCTCCATGTACAGATGGAATATTCGCTAGTGAAAAAAAGGAAACAATGCTATTTGAAGCACCATAGATGAGTCTAGACGTAATCACGCCACGTGTAGTAAGTGAGAAAGCAAAAGGCACATATCCTATCATATCACTTTTAAGAGTTACTTAAAAATTGATACCAATGAAGATATTTCCACAGAGAAAGGCAATCACAGATTCATTAAAAAACTTATGGTTCACCAAATAGAAAGGGATGAGGATTGGATACATTGCCACATTGGGGTTAACAGAGATATACAAACCATGTGAAATATATAACCACCAAAGACGTACGGAAGACCAGGAGAAGACTACTCAACATTGTGTCATAACCTACATGGGAAAAGGATGCGAGGAAGAATAGATACATGTATATGTGTGAAAGAACCACATCTTGCACACCTAGAACAAACAAACCATTGTAATCATATTTACTGGGATAAAAAAATAAAAAGTAAACTACAAATATGAACAAAAAGTAATGAGACATAAACTTAAAGGGCTTTTCCCTGGCACATTCCATTCTAATTTACAACCTACAACACCACTTCCATTAAGGCTCTGTTTCCCTAGTAACCAAATATGGTAAAGGGGAAATGCTGCCACCTTGTGGCCGTTTCCTGCAAGAACAGCTTTAAACTCACAGCTAATGGTCACTTCACATTCCCAAGGACTCAGGGCTGTAAAGGACACCTGCCCTAAAAAATTGTGCTGAAGGAGGGAATGGACAAAACAATTCAAAACAGGCAAATGTTTCAAGAAGAGAGTAGGAAGAGTTAAGTTTTACTCACGCTCTTTTAAAAAAAAGGAAAATGGATAAAAGCTCAACCTCAGGGAGTGTTAGACCCATGCAATCTAATCTACAAAAAGTTTCAACTTACACCAGTCAACTGACCTTGAGCAAAAAGTCTACAAACAATAAATGCTGAAGGGGTTTTAGGGAACTGTGTACCCTCTACCTGCTGGTGAGACGTAAAGGGGTAACAGCCAATAATGAGAACAGAAAGGAGCTGTGTTTAAAAGTAAAAATGGAGGTACCATTCAATCCAGCAGGCGCACCAATGGACCTCTCACTTGAGAAGACAAGAATCGAGAAGACACAGGCCGCAAAAGTTGCAGTGCAGCCTTATTCACAATAGCCAAGACAGTGAAGCAATCCAAATGTCCAACAACCGGTAAATGGATAAAGAAGAAGTGGTCCATGTACACAATGGAATAATAGCCATGGAAAACAATGAACCACTGCTCTCTGAGGCACCACAAATGAGTCTGGAGATAATCACAAAACATGAGGTACGTCGGAAAGCAAAAGACCTGTATTCTATGATATCACTTATAGGCGTTATCTAATAACTGACACAAAGGAACATATTTCCACAGAGAAAGACACTCACAGACTTAGAAAACAAACTATGCTCATCTAAAAGGAAAGGTGGGGGGAATGGATAAATTAAGATTAGTGTTACTATACGTATACAAACACATATTATATACATATCTCAAAAAGACCAACCATATAGCAAGGGAGGTCTGCGGAACCCTCAGTAACATTTTACATGGGAAGAGGATCTGTACTTGAATAGACATATATAATGTACAAACGAACCAGATGGTGTACACCTAGGACAAACAATATTCTAAGCTTTACCCCAATTTAAAAAAAATTTAAAACCAAGAAGAAATAATGAGACATAAACTTATGGGGCTTTCTCCATGCACATTCCAATGTAATTTACAAACTAGGAACACGACTTCCAGAAAGGCTCTGCTGCCCTAGTACCCAGATATGGGAATGGAGATAAGCTTCCTGCTTGAGGCCACTTCCTCCAACAGCAGCTTTAAACCCATTGCTAAAGGTCACTAAATATTCACCAAACTTGCAGTTCGGTAAAAGACACCTGCTTTCTAAAAAAATTCTGGGGTGGAAAATCGACCAAAAATTTCAAAAGAGGGCAACCTTCCAAGAACACAATTTCAAGAGTTCTATTGTACTCCCAATTGTTTCCTTTTTTTTAACAGAAAAGAAAACGGTGGAGAAAAATGATGAGTTTTACGAATTTTCAAAGACATGCAAACCCAAATTACAAAAACCTATCAGCTCACAGCAGCCAGAAGGGCCATTAGCATAAATGCTGCAAACAATAAATGCTGAAGCGATTGTGGAGAAATGCGTACCCTCGATTCTAAGGGGGACGTGGTAAGAGCCACTAATGAAAACACAAAGAAGGTGCTTTGCAAAGGGAAACACGGTGCTACCAGTCAATCAATCACACCCACTGCTGGGCCTATCACCTGACAAAATGAGAATCGAAAAGTCACAGCCTGGCAATCCTGCACTCCAACAATATTTACCATAGCCAACACTTGGAAGCAATGAAAATGTCCATCAACCGATTAATGCACAAAGTAGAAGTGGTCCACGTACACAGTGGAAAATTACTCCAATAAAAAATAAAAATTAAATGTAAAAATCCAACAAAAGTAAGGAGACATCAGCTTGTGTGGGTTTGTCCGGGCACACTCCACTCTAATTTATAACCGAGAAACACCACAGGCCGCAAGGGCTTTTCCCTAGTTACCAGGGTGGGGGACATAGAAAGGCTGCCGCCCTCTGGCAGTTACCTGCAAAAGCAGCTTTAAAGCCTGTGCTAATGGTCACTTCATAGGAACAAGTACTGCAGAACTGTAAATGAAACAGGCCCTCAAAATGGCTTGAGCGAGGTAAAGGCCAAAACATTTCAAAATGTGACACATACTTAAAGAGAACACTTTGAAGAACTAAGGGGTAATCACAGCTTGAAAAATAGAAAAGGACATGCCTTAAAGCTCAATTTCAACAGATTATGTGGCACATTCGAATTCAACCACAGAGAGGTATCAGCTCACACTTGTCAGAATAACCATCAGCAAGAAAACTACAAACAATAAATGCTGAAGGTGTTGTGGAGAAATGCATACCCTCAACATCAAAGGGGACGTAACTTGGAAAGGGCCACGAATGAGAACAGAATGGAGGTGCCTTAAAAAGGTAAACATTGAGCTACCATATGATCCAGCAGGCCCACTCCTCGACGTATAACCTAAGAAGAGAGAATTGGAAAGACACAGGCAGGCAAATCTGCATTGCACACCATTACAATAGCCAACATATGGAAGTAACCAAAAAGTCCAGCAACAGATGGATGGACAAAGAAGAACTCCTCCATGTACAGATGGAATATTCGCTAGTGAAAAAAAGGAAACAATGCTATTTGAAGCACCATAGATGAGTCTAGACGTAATCACGCCACGTGTAGTAAGTGAGAAAGCAAAAGGCACATATCCTATCATATCACTTTTAGGAGTTACTTAAAAATTGATACCAATGAAGATATTTCCACAGAGAAAGGCAATCACAGATTCATTAAAAAACTTATGGTTCACCAAATAGAAAGGGATGAGGATTGGATACATTGCCACATTGGGGTTAACAGAGATATACAAACCATGTGAAATATATAACCACCAAAGACGTACGGAAGACCAGGAGAAGACTACTCAACATTGTGTCATAACCTACATGGGAAAAGGATGCGAGGAAGAATAGATACATGTATATGTGTGAAAGAACCACATCTTGCACACCTAGAACAAACAAACCATTGTAATCATATTTACTGGGATAAAAAAATAAAAAGTAAACTACAAATATGAACAAGAAGTAATGAGACATAAACTTAAAGGGCTTTTCCCTGGCACATTCCATTCTAATTTACAACCTACAACACCACTTCCATTAAGGCTCTGTTTCCCTAGTAACCAAATATGGTAAAGGGGAAATGCTGCCACCTTGTGGCCGTTTCCTGCAAGAACAGCTTTAAACTCACAGCTAATGGTCACTTCACATTCCCAAGGACTCAGGGCTGTAAAGGACACCTGCCCTAAAAAATTGTGCTGAAGGAGGGAATGGACAAAACAATTCAAAACAGGCAAATGTTTCAAGAAGAGAGTAGGAAGAGTTAAGTTTTACTCACGCTCTTTTAAAAAAAAGGAAAATGGATAAAAGCTCAACCTCAGGGAGTGTTAGACCCATGCAATCTAATCTACAAAAAGTTTCAACTTACACCAGTCGACTGACCTTGAGCAAAAAGTCTACAAACAATAAATGCTGAAGGGGTTTTAGGGAACTGTGTACCCTCTACCTGCTGGTGAGACGTAAAGGGGTAACAGCCAATAATGAGAACAGAAAGGAGCTGTGTTTAAAAGTAAAAATGGAGGTACCATTCAATCCAGCAGGCGCACCAATGGACCTCTCACTTGAGAAGACAAGAATCGAGAAGACACAGGCCGCAAAAGTTGCAGTGCAGCCTTATTCACAATAGCCAAGACAGTGAAGCAATCCAAATGTCCAACAACCGGTAAATGGATAAAGAAGAAGTGGTCCATGTACACAATGGAATAATAGCCATGGAAAACAATGAACCACTGCTCTCTGAGGCACCACAAATGAGTCTGGAGATAATCACAAAACATGAGGTACGTCGGAAAGCAAAAGACCTGTATTCTATGATATCACTTATAGGCGTTATCTAATAACTGACACAAAGGAACATATTTCCACAGAGAAAGACACTCACAGACTTAGAAAACAAACTATGCTCATCTAAAAGGAAAGGTGGGGGGAATGTATAAATTAAGATTAGTGTTACTATACGTATACAAACACATATTATATACATATCTCAAAAAGACCAACCATATAGCAAGGGAGGTCTGCAGAACCCTCAGTAACATTTTACATGGGAAGAGGATCTGTACTTGAATAGACATATATAATGTACAAACGAACCAGATTGTGTACACCTAGGACAAACAATATTCTAAGCTTTACCCCAATTTAAAAAAAATTTAAAACCAAGAAGAAATAATGAGACATAAACTTATGGGGCTTTCTCCATGCACATTCCAATGTAATTTACAAACTAGGAACACGACTTCCAGAAAGGCTCTGCTGCCCTAGTACCCAGATATGGGAATAGAGATAAGCTTCCTGCTTGAGGCCACTTCCTCCAACAGCAGCTTTAAACCCATTGCTAAAGGTCACTAAATATTCACCAAACTTGCAGTTCGGTAAAAGACACCTGCTTTCTAAAAAAATTCTGGGGTGGAAAATCGACCAAAAATTTCAAAAGAGGGCAACCTTCCAAGAACACAATTTCAAGAGTTCTATTGTACTCCCAATTGTTTCCTTTTTTTTAACAGAAAAGAAAACGGTGGAGAAAAATGATGAGTTTTACGAATTTTCAAAGACATGCAAACCCAAATTACAAAAACCTATCAGCTCACAGCAGCCCGAAGGGCCATTAGCATAAATGCTGCAAACAATAAATGCTGAAGCGATTGTGGAGAAATGCGTACCCTCGATTCTAAGGGGGACGTGGTAAGAGCCACTAATGAAAACACAAAGAAGGTGCTTTTCAAAGGGAAACACGGTGCTACCAGTCAATCAATCACACCCACTGCTGGGCCTATCACCTGAGAAAATGAGAATCGAAAAGTCACAGCCTGGCAATCCTGCACTCCAACAATATTTACCATAGCCAACACTTGGAAGCAATGAAAATGTCCATCAACCGATTAATGCACAAAGTAGAAGTGGTCCACGTACACAGTGGAAAATTACTCCAATAAAAAATAAAAATTAAATGTAAAAATCCAACAAAAGTAAGGAGACATCAGCTTGTGTGGGTTTGTCCGGGCACACTCCACTCTAATTTATAACCGAGAAACACCACAGGCCGCAAGGGCTTTTCCCTAGTTACCAGGGTGGGGGACATAGAAAGGCTGCCGCCCTCTGGCAGTTACCTGCAAAAGCAGCTTTAAAGCCTGTGCTAATGGTCACTTCATAGGAACAAGTACTGCAGAACTGTAAATGAAACAGGCCCTCAAAATGGCTTGAGCGAGGTAAAGGCCAAAACATTTCAAACTGTGACACATACTTAAAGAGAACACTTTGAAGAACTAAGGGGTAATCACAGCTTGAAAAATAGAAAAGGACATGCCTTAAAGCTCAATTTCAACAGATTATGTGGCACATTCGAATTCAACCACAGAGAGGTATCAGCTCACACTTGTCAGAATAACCATCAGCAAGAAAACTACAAACAATAAATGCTGAAGGTGTTGTGGAGAAATGCATACCCTCAACATCAAAGGGGACGTAACTTGGAAAGGGCCACGAATGAGAACAGAATGGAGGTGCCTTAAAAAGGTAAACATTGAGCTACCATATGATCCAGCAGGCCCACTCCTCGACGTATAACCTAAGAAGAGAGAATTGGAAAGACACAGGCAGGCAAATCTGCATTGCACACCATTACAATAGCCAACATATGGAAGTAACCAAAAAGTCCAGCAACAGATGGATGGACAAAGAAGAACTCCTCCATGTACAGATGGAATATTCGCTAGTGAAAAAAAGGAAACAATGCTATTTGAAGCACCACAGATGAGTCTAGACGTAATCACGCCACGTGTAGTAAGTGAGAAAGCAAAAGGCACATATCCTATCATATCACTTTTAAGAGTTACTTAAAAATTGATACCAATGAAGATATTTCCACAGAGAAAGGCAATCACAGATTCATTAAAAAACTTATGGTTCACCAAATAGAAAGGGATGAGGATTGGATACATTGCCACATTGGGGTTAACAGAGATATACAAACCATGTGAAATATATAACCACCAAAGACGTACGGAAGACCAGGAGAAGCCTACTCAACATTGTGTCATAACCTACATGGGAAAAGGATGCGAGGAAGAATAGATACATGTATTGTGTGAAAGAACCACATCTTGCACACCTAGAACAAAGAAACCATTGTAATCATATTTACTGGGATAAAAAATAAAAAGTAAACTACAAATATGAACAAGAAGTAATGAGACATAAACTTAAAGGGCTTTTCCCTGGCACATTCCATTCTAATTTACAACCTACAACACCACTTCCATTAAGGCTCTGTTTCCCTAGTAACCAAATATGGTAAAGGGGAAATGCTGCCACCTTGTGGCCGTTTCCTGCAAGAACAGCTTTAAACTCACAGCTAATGGTCACTTAACATTCCCAAGGACTCAGGGCTGTAAAGGACACCTGCCCTAAAAAATTGTGCTGAAGGAGGGAATGGACAAAACAATTCAAAACAGGCAAATGTTTCAAGAAGAGAGTAGGAAGAGTTAAGTTTTACTCACGCTCTTTTAAAAAAAAGGAAAATGGATAAAAGCTCAACCTCAGGGAGTGTTAGACCCATGCAATCTAATCTACAAAAAGTTTCAACTTACACCAGTCGACTGACCATGAGCAAAAAGTCTACAAGCAATAAATGCTGAAGGGGTTTTAGGGAACTGTGTACCCTCTACCTGCTGGTGAGACGTAAAGGGGTAACAGCCAATAATGAGAACAGAAAGGAGCTGTGTTTAAAAGGAAAAATGGAGGTACCATTCAATCCAGCAGGCGCACCAATGGACCTCTCACTTGAGAAGACAAGAATCGAGAAGACACAGGCCGCAAAAGTTGCAGTGCAGCCTTATTCACAATAGCCAAGACAGTGAAGCAATCAAAATGTCCAACAACCGGTAAATGGATAAAGAAGAAGTGGTCCATGTACACAATGGAATAATAGCCATGGAAAACAATGAACCACTGCTCTCTGAGGCACCACAAATGAGTCTCGAGATAATCACAAAACATGAGGTAAGTCGGAAAGCAAAGGACCTATATTCTATGATATCACTTATAGGCGTTATCTAATAACTGACACAAAGGAACATATTTCCACAGAGAAAGACACTCACAGACTTAGAAAACAAACTATGCTCATCTAAAAGGAAAGGTGGGGGGAATGGATAAATTAAGATTAGTGTTACTATACGTATACAAACACATATTATATACATATCTCAAAAAAGACCAACCATATAACAAGGGAGGTCTGCGGAACCCTCAGTAACATTTTACATGGGAAGAGGATCTGTACTTGAATAGACATATATAATGTACAAACGAACCAGATGGTGTACACCTAGGACAAACAATATTCTAAGCTTTACACCAATTAAAAAAAATTTTAAAACCAAGAAGAAATAATGAGACATAAACTTATGGGGCTTTCTCCATGCACATTCCAATGTAATTTACAAACTAGGAACACGACTTCCAGAAAGGCTCTGCTGCCCTAGTACCCAGATATGGGAATGGAGATATGCTTCCTGCTTGAGGCCACTTCTTACAACAGCAGCTTTAAACCCATTGCTAAAGGTCACTAAATATTCACCAAACTTGCAGTTCGGTAAAAGACACCTGCTTTCTAAAAAAATTCTGGGGTGGAAAATCGACCACAAATTTCAAAAGAGGGCAACCTTCCAAGAACACAATTTCAAGAGTTCTATTGTACTCCCAGTTGTTTCCTTTTTTTTAACAGAAAAGAAAACGGTGGAGAAAAATGATGAGTTTTACGAATTTTCAAAGACATGCAAACCCAAATTACAAAAACCTATCAGCTCACAGCAGCCAGAAGGGCCATTAGCATAAATGCTGCAAACAATAAATGCTGAAGCGATTGTGGAGAAATGCGTACCCTCGATTCTAAGGGGGACGTGGTAAGAGCCACTAATGAAAACACAAAGAAGGTGCTTTGCAAAGGGAAACACGGTGCTACCAGTCAATCAATCACACCCACTGCTGGGCCTATCACCTGAGAAAATGAGAATCGAAAAGTCAAAGCCTGGCAATCCTGCACTCCAACAATATTTACCATAGCCAACACTTGGAAGCAATGAACATGTCCATCAACCGATTAATGCACAAAGTAGAAGTGGTCCACGTACACAGTGGAAAATTACTCCAATAAAAAATAAAAATTAAATGTAAAAATCCAACAAAAGTAAGGAGACATCAGCTTGTGTGGGTTTGTCCAGGCACACTCCACTCTAATTTATAACCGAGAAACACCACAGGCCGCAAGGGCTTTTCCCTAGTTACCAGGGTGGGGGACATAGAAAGGCTGCCGCCCTCTGGCAGTTACCTGCAAAAGCAGCTTTAAAGCCTGTGCTAATGGTCACTTCATAGGAACAAGTACTGCAGAACTGTAAATGAAACAGGCCCTCAAAATGGCTTGAGGGAGGTAAAGGCCAAAACATTTCAAACTGTGACACATACTTAAAGAGAACACTTTGAAGAACTAAGGGGTAATCACAGCTTGAAAAATAGAAAAGGACATGCCTTAAAGCTCAATTTCAACAGATTATGTGGCACATTCGAATTCAACCACAGAGAGGTATCAGCTCACACTTGTCAGAATAACCATCAGCAAGAAAACTACAAACAATAAATGCTGAAGGTGTTGTGGAGAAATGCATACCCTCAACATCAAAGGGGACGTAACTTGGAAAGGGCCACGAATGAGAACAGAATGGAGGTGCCTTAAAAAGGTAAACATTGAGCTACCATATGATCCAGCAGGCCCACTCCTCGACGTATAACCTAAGAAGAGAGAATTGGAAAGACACAGGCAGGCAAATCTGCATTGCACACCATTACAATAGCCAACATATGGAAGTAACCAAAAAGTCCAGCAACAGATGGATGGACAAAGAAGAACTCCTCCATGTACAGATGGAATATTCGCTAGTGAAAAAAAGGAAACAATGCTATTTGAAGCACCACAGATGAGTCTAGACGTAATCACGCCACGTGTAGTAAGTGAGAAAGCAAAAGGCACATATCCTATCATATCACTTTTAAGAGTTACTTAAAAATTGATACCAATGAAGATATTTCCACAGAGAAAGGCAATCACAGATTCATTAAAAAACTTATGGTTCACCAAATAGAAAGGGATGAGGATTGGATACATTGCCACATTGGGGTTAACAGAGATATACAAACCATGTGAAATATATAACCACCAAAGACGTACGGAAGACCAGGAGAAGACTACTCAACATTGTGTCATAACCTACATGGGAAAAGGATGCGAGGAAGAATAGATACATGTATTGTGTGAAAGAACCACATCTTGCACACCTAGAACAAAGAAACCATTGTAATCATATTTACTGGGATAAAAAATAAAAAGTAAACTACAAATATGAACAAGAAGTAATGAGACATAAACTTAAAGGGCTTTTCCCTGGCACATTCCATTCTAATTTACAACCTAGAACACCACTTCCATTAAGGCTCTGTTTCCCTAGTAACCAAATATGGTAAAGGGGAAATGCTGCCACCTTGTGGCCGTTTCCTGCAAGAACAGCTTTAAACTCACAGCTAATGGTCACTTAACATTCCCAAGGACTCAGGGCTGTAAAGGACACCTGCCCTAAAAAATTGTGCTGAAGGAGGGAATGGACAAAACAATTCAAAACAGGCAAATGTTTCAAGAAGAGAGTAGGAAGAGTTAAGTTTTACTCACGCTCTTTTAAAAAAAAGGAAAATGGATAAAAGCTCAACCTCAGGGAGTGTTAGACCCATGCAATCTAATCTACAAAAAGTTTCAACTTACACCAGTCGACTGACCATGAGCAAAAAGTCTACAAGCAATAAATGCTGAAGGGGTTTTAGGGAACTGTGTACCCTCTACCTGCTGGTGAGACGTAAAGGGGTAACAGCCAATAATGAGAACAGAAAGGAGCTGTGTTTAAAAGGAAAAATGGAGGTACCATTCAATCCAGCAGGCGCACCAATGGACCTCTCACTTGAGAAGACAAGAATCGAGAAGACACAGGCCGCAAAAGTTGCAGTGCAGCCTTATTCACAATAGCCAAGACAGTGAAGCAATCCAAATGTCCAACAACCGGTAAATGGATAAAGAAGAAGTGGTCCATGTACACAATGGAATAATAGCCATGGAAAACAATGAACCACTGCTCTCTGAGGCACCACAAATGAGTCTCGAGATAATCACAAAACATGAGGTAAGTCGGAAAGCAAAGGACCTATATTCTATGATATCACTTATAGGCGTTATCTAATAACTGACACAAAGGAACATATTTCCACAGAGAAAGACACTCACAGACTTAGAAAACAAACTATGCTCATCTAAAAGGAAAGGTGGGGGGAATGGATAAATTAAGATTAGTGTTACTATACGTATACAAACACATATTATATACATATCTCAAAAAAGACCAACCATATAACAAGGGAGGTCTGCGGAACCCTCAGTAACATTTTACATGGGAAGAGGATCTGTACTTGAATAGACATATATAATGTACAAACGAACCAGATGGTGTACACCTAGGACAAACAATATTCTAAGCTTTACACCAATTAAAAAAAATTTTAAAACCAAGAAGAAATAATGAGACATAAACTTATGGGGCTTTCTCCATGCACATTCCAATGTAATTTACAAACTAGGAACACGACTTCCAGAAAGGCTCTGCTGCCCTAGTACCCAGATATGGGAATGGAGATATGCTTCCTGCTTGAGGCCACTTCTTACAACAGCAGCTTTAAACCCATTGCTAAAGGTCACTAAATATTCACCAAACTTGCAGTTCGGTAAAAGACACCTGCTTTCTAAAAAAATTCTGGGGTGGAAAATCGACCACAAATTTCAAAAGAGGGCAACCTTCCAAGAACACAATTTCAAGAGTTCTATTGTACTCCCAGTTGTTTCCTTTTTTTTAACAGAAAAGAAAACGGTGGAGAAAAATGATGAGTTTTACGAATTTTCAAAGACATGCAAACCCAAATTACAAAAACCTATCAGCTCACAGCAGCCAGAAGGGCCATTAGCATAAATGCTGCAAACAATAAATGCTGAAGCGATTGTGGAGAAATGCGTACCCTCGATTCTAAGGGGGACGTGGTAAGAACCACTAATGAAAACACAAAGAAGGTGCTTTGCAAAGGGAAACACGGTGCTACCAGTCAATCAATCACACCCACTGCTGGGCCTATCACCTGAGAAAATGAGAATCGAAAAGTCAAAGCCTGGCAATCCTGCACTCCAACAATATTTACCATAGCCAACACTTGGAAGCAATGAACATGTCCATCAACCGATTAATGCACAAAGTAGAAGTGGTCCACGTACACAGTGGAAAATTACTCCAATAAAAAATAAAAATTAAATGTAAAAATCCAACAAAAGTAAGGAGACATCAGCTTGTGTGGGTTTGTCCAGGCACACTCCACTCTAATTTATAACCGAGAAACACCACAGGCCGCAAGGGCTTTTCCCTAGTTACCAGGGTGGGGGACATAGAAAGGCTGCCGCCCTCTGGCAGTTACCTGCAAAAGCAGCTTTAAAGCCTGTGCTAATGGTCACTTCATAGGAACAAGTACTGCAGAACTGTAAATGAAACAGGCCCTCAAAATGGCTTGAGGGAGGTAAAGGCCAAAACATTTCAAACTGTGACACATACTTAAAGAGAACACTTTGAAGAACTAAGGGGTAATCACAGCTTGAAAAATAGAAAAGGACATGCCTTAAAGCTCAATTTCAACAGATTATGTGGCACATTCGAATTCAACCACAGAGAGGTATCAGCTCACACTTGTCAGAATAACCATCAGCAAGAAAACTACAAACAATAAATGCTGAAGGTGTTGTGGAGAAATGCATACCCTCAACATCAAAGGGGACGTAACTTGGAAAGGGCCACGAATGAGAACAGAATGGAGGTGCCTTAAAAAGGTAAACATTGAGCTACCATATGATCCAGCAGGCCCACTCCTCGACGTATAACCTAAGAAGAGAGAATTGGAAAGACACAGGCAGGCAAATCTGCATTGCACACCATTACAATAGCCAACATATGGAAGTAACCAAAAAGTCCAGCAACAGATGGATGGACAAAGAAGAACTCCTCCATGTACAGATGGAATATTCGCTAGTGAAAAAAAGGAAACAATGCTATTTGAAGCACCATAGATGAGTCTAGACGTAATCACGCCACGTGTAGTAAGTGAGAAAGCAAAAGGCACATATCCTATCATATCACTTTTAAGAGTTACTTAAAAATTGATACCAATGAAGATATTTCCACAGAGAAAGGCAATCACAGATTCATTAAAAAACTTATGGTTCACCAAATAGAAAGGGATGAGGATTGGATACATTGCCACATTGGGGTTAACAGAGATATACAAACCATGTGAAATATATAACCACCAAAGACGTACGGAAGACCAGGAGAAGACTACTCAACATTGTGTCATAACCTACATGGGAAAAGGATGCGAGGAAGAATAGATACATGTATATGTGTGAAAGAACCACATCTTGCACACCTAGAACAAACAAACCATTGTAATCATATTTACTGGGATAAAAAAATAAAAAGTAAACTACAAATATGAACAAAAAGTAATGAGACATAAACTTAAAGGGCTTTTCCCTGGCACATTCCATTCTAATTTACAACCTACAACACCACTTCCATTAAGGCTCTGTTTCCCTAGTAACCAAATATGGTAAAGGGGAAATGCTGCCACCTTGTGGCCGTTTCCTGCAAGAACAGCTTTAAACTCACAGCTAATGGTCACTTCACATTCCCAAGGACTCAGGGCTGTAAAGGACACCTGCCCTAAAAAATTGTGCTGAAGGAGGGAATGGACAAAACAATTCAAAACAGGCAAATGTTTCAAGAAGAGAGTAGGAAGAGTTAAGTTTTACTCACGCTCTTTTAAAAAAAAGGAAAATGGATAAAAGCTCAACCTCAGGGAGTGTTAGACCCATGCAATCTAATCTACAAAAAGTTTCAACTTACACCAGTCGACTGACCTTGAGCAAAAAGTCTACAAACAATAAATGCTGAAGGGGTTTTAGGGAACTGTGTACCCTCTACCTGCTGGTGAGACGTAAAGGGGTAACAGCCAATAATGAGAACAGAAAGGAGCTGTGTTTAAAAGTAAAAATGGAGGTACCATTCAATCCAGCAGGCGCACCAATGGACCTCTCACTTGAGAAGACAAGAATCGAGAAGACACAGGCCGCAAAAGTTGCAGTGCAGCCTTATTCACAATAGCCAAGACAGTGAAGCAATCCAAATGTCCAACAACCGGTAAATGGATAAAGAAGAAGTGGTCCATGTACACAATGGAATAATAGCCATGGAAAACAATGAACCACTGCTCTCTGAGGCACCACAAATGAGTCTGGAGATAATCACAAAACATGAGGTACGTCGGAAAGCAAAAGACCTGTATTCTATGATATCACTTATAGGCGTTATCTAATAACTGACACAAAGGAACATATTTCCACAGAGAAAGACACTCACAGACTTAGAAAACAAACTATGCTCATCTAAAAGGAAAGGTGGGGGGAATGGATAAATTAAGATTAGTGTTACTATACGTATACAAACACATATTATATACATATCTCAAAAAGACCAACCATATAGCAAGGGAGGTCTGCGGAACCCTCAGTAACATTTTACATGGGAAGAGGATCTGTACTTGAATAGACATATATAATGTACAAACGAACCAGATGGTGTACACCTAGGACAAACAATATTCTAAGCTTTACCCCAATTTAAAAAAAATTTAAAACCAAGAAGAAATAATGAGACATAAACTTATGGGGCTTTCTCCATGCACATTCCAATGTAATTTACAAACTAGGAACACGACTTCCAGAAAGGCTCTGCTGCCCTAGTACCCAGATATGGGAATGGAGATAAGCTTCCTGCTTGAGGCCACTTCCTCCAACAGCAGCTTTAAACCCATTGCTAAAGGTCACTAAATATTCACCAAACTTGCAGTTCGGTAAAAGACACCTGCTTTCTAAAAAAATTCTGGGGTGGAAAATCGACCAAAAATTTCAAAAGAGGGCAACCTTCCAAGAACACAATTTCAAGAGTTCTATTGTACTCCCAATTGTTTCCTTTTTTTTAACAGAAAAGAAAACGGTGGAGAAAAATGATGAGTTTTACGAATTTTCAAAGACATGCAAACCCAAATTACAAAAACCTATCAGCTCACAGCAGCCCGAAGGGCCATTAGCATAAATGCTGCAAACAATAAATGCTGAAGCGATTGTGGAGAAATGCGTACCCTCGATTCTAAGGGGGACGTGGTAAGAGCCACTAATGAAAACACAAAGAAGGTGCTTTGCAAAGGGAAACACGGTGCTACCAGTCAATCAATCACACCCACTGCTGGGCCTATCACCTGACAAAATGAGAATCGAAAAGTCACAGCCTGGCAATCCTGCACTCCAACAATATTTACCATAGCCAACACTTGGAAGCAATGAAAATGTCCATCAACCGATTAATGCACAAAGTAGAAGTGGTCCACGTACACAGTGGAAAATTACTCCAATAAAAAATAAAAATTAAATGTAAAAATCCAACAAAAGTAAGGAGACATCAGCTTGTGTGGGTTTGTCCGGGCACACTCCACTCTAATTTATAACCGAGAAACACCACAGGCCGCAAGGGCTTTTCCCTAGTTACCAGGGTGGGGGACATAGAAAGGCTGCCGCCCTCTGGCAGTTACCTGCAAAAGCAGCTTTAAAGCCTGTGCTAATGGTCACTTCATAGGAACAAGTACTGCAGAACTGTAAATGAAACAGGCCCTCAAAATGGCTTGAGCGAGGTAAAGGCCAAAACATTTCAAAATGTGACACATACTTAAAGAGAACACTTTGAAGAACTAAGGGGTAATCACAGCTTGAAAAATAGAAAAGGACATGCCTTAAAGCTCAATTTCAACAGATTATGTGGCACATTCGAATTCAACCACAGAGAGGTATCAGCTCACACTTGTCAGAATAACCATCAGCAAGAAAACTACAAACAATAAATGCTGAAGGTGTTGTGGAGAAATGCATACCCTCAACATCAAAGGGGACGTAACTTGGAAAGGGCCACGAATGAGAACAGAATGGAGGTGCCTTAAAAAGGTAAACATTGAGCTACCATATGATCCAGCAGGCCCACTCCTCGACGTATAACCTAAGAAGAGAGAATTGGAAAGACACAGGCAGGCAAATCTGCATTGCACACCATTACAATAGCCAACATATGGAAGTAACCAAAAAGTCCAGCAACAGATGGATGGACAAAGAAGAACTCCTCCATGTACAGATGGAATATTCGCTAGTGAAAAAAAGGAAACAATGCTATTTGAAGCACCATAGATGAGTCTAGACGTAATCACGCCACGTGTAGTAAGTGAGAAAGCAAAAGGCACATATCCTATCATATCACTTTTAGGAGTTACTTAAAAATTGATACCAATGAAGATATTTCCACAGAGAAAGGCAATCACAGATTCATTAAAAAACTTATGGTTCACCAAATAGAAAGGGATGAGGATTGGATACATTGCCACATTGGGGTTAACAGAGATATACAAACCATGTGAAATATATAACCACCAAAGACGTACGGAAGACCAGGAGAAGACTACTCAACATTGTGTCATAACCTACATGGGAAAAGGATGCGAGGAAGAATAGATACATGTATATGTGTGAAAGAACCACATCTTGCACACCTAGAACAAACAAACCATTGTAATCATATTTACTGGGATAAAAAAATAAAAAGTAAACTACAAATATGAACAAGAAGTAATGAGACATAAACTTAAAGGGCTTTTCCCTGGCACATTCCATTCTAATTTACAACCTACAACACCACTTCCATTAAGGCTCTGTTTCCCTAGTAACCAAATATGGTAAAGGGGAAATGCTGCCACCTTGTGGCCGTTTCCTGCAAGAACAGCTTTAAACTCACAGCTAATGGTCACTTCACATTCCCAAGGACTCAGGGCTGTAAAGGACACCTGCCCTAAAAAATTGTGCTGAAGGAGGGAATGGACAAAACAATTCAAAACAGGCAAATGTTTCAAGAAGAGAGTAGGAAGAGTTAAGTTTTACTCACGCTCTTTTAAAAAAAAGGAAAATGGATAAAAGCTCAACCTCAGGGAGTGTTAGACCCATGCAATCTAATCTACAAAAAGTTTCAACTTACACCAGTCGACTGACCTTGAGCAAAAAGTCTACAAACAATAAATGCTGAAGGGGTTTTAGGGAACTGTGTACCCTCTACCTGCTGGTGAGACGTAAAGGGGTAACAGCCAATAATGAGAACAGAAAGGAGCTGTGTTTAAAAGGAAAAATGGAGGTACCATTCAATCCAGCAGGCGCACCAATGGACCTCTCACTTGAGAAGACAAGAATCGAGAAGACACAGGCCGCAAAAGTTGCAGTGCAGCCTTATTCACAATAGCCAAGACAGTGAAGCAATCCAAATGTCCAACAACCGGTAAATGGATAAAGAAGAAGTGGTCCATGTACACAATGGAATAATAGCCATGGAAAACAATGAACCACTGCTCTCTGAGGCACCACAAATGAGTCTGGAGATAATCACAAAACATGAGGTACGTCGGAAAGCAAAAGACCTGTATTCTATGATATCACTTATAGGCGTTATCTAATAACTGACACAAAGGAACATATTTCCACAGAGAAAGACACTCACAGACTTAGAAAACAAACTATGCTCATCTAAAAGGAAAGGTGGGGGGAATGTATAAATTAAGATTAGTGTTACTATACGTATACAAACACATATTATATACATATCTCAAAAAGACCAACCATATAGCAAGGGAGGTCTGCAGAACCCTCAGTAACATTTTACATGGGAAGAGGATCTGTACTTGAATAGACATATATAATGTACAAACGAACCAGATTGTGTACACCTAGGACAAACAATATTCTAAGCTTTACCCCAATTTAAAAAAAATTTAAAACCAAGAAGAAATAATGAGACATAAACTTATGGGGCTTTCTCCATGCACATTCCAATGTAATTTACAAACTAGGAACACGACTTCCAGAAAGGCTCTGCTGCCCTAGTACCCAGATATGGGAATAGAGATAAGCTTCCTGCTTGAGGCCACTTCCTCCAACAGCAGCTTTAAACCCATTGCTAAAGGTCACTAAATATTCACCAAACTTGCAGTTCGGTAAAAGACACCTGCTTTCTAAAAAAATTCTGGGGTGGAAAATCGACCAAAAATTTCAAAAGAGGGCAACCTTCCAAGAACACAATTTCAAGAGTTCTATTGTACTCCCAATTGTTTCCTTTTTTTTAACAGAAAAGAAAACGGTGGAGAAAAATGATGAGTTTTACGAATTTTCAAAGACATGCAAACCCAAATTACAAAAACCTATCAGCTCACAGCAGCCCGAAGGGCCATTAGCATAAATGCTGCAAACAATAAATGCTGAAGCGATTGTGGAGAAATGCGTACCCTCGATTCTAAGGGGGACGTGGTAAGAGCCACTAATGAAAACACAAAGAAGGTGCTTTGCAAAGGGAAACACGGTGCTACCAGTCAATCAATCACACCCACTGCTGGGCCTATCACCTGAGAAAATGAGAATCGAAAAGTCACAGCCTGGCAATCCTGCACTCCAACAATATTTACCATAGCCAACACTTGGAAGCAATGAAAATGTCCATCAACCGATTAATGCACAAAGTAGAAGTGGTCCACGTACACAGTGGAAAATTACTCCAATAAAAAATAAAAATTAAATGTAAAAATCCAACAAAAGTAAGGAGACATCAGCTTGTGTGGGTTTGTCCGGGCACACTCCACTCTAATTTATAACCGAGAAACACCACAGGCCGCAAGGGCTTTTCCCTAGTTACCAGGGTGGGGGACATAGAAAGGCTGCCGCCCTCTGGCAGTTACCTGCAAAAGCAGCTTTAAAGCCTGTGCTAATGGTCACTTCATAGGAACAAGTACTGCAGAACTGTAAATGAAACAGGCCCTCAAAATGGCTTGAGGGAGGTAAAGGCCAAAACATTTCAAACTGTGACACATACTTAAAGAGAACACTTTGAAGAACTAAGGGGTAATCACAGCTTGAAAAATAGAAAAGGACATGCCTTAAAGCTCAATTTCAACAGATTATGTGGCACATTCGAATTCAACCACAGAGAGGTATCAGCTCACACTTGTCAGAATAACCATCAGCAAGAAAACTACAAACAATAAATGCTGAAGGTGTTGTGGAGAAATGCATACCCTCAACATCAAAGGGGACGTAACTTGGAAAGGGCCACGAATGAGAACAGAATGGAGGTGCCTTAAAAAGGTAAACATTGAGCTACCATATGATCCAGCAGGCCCACTCCTCGACGTATAACCTAAGAAGAGAGAATTGGAAAGACACAGGCAGGCAAATCTGCATTGCACACCATTACAATAGCCAACATATGGAAGTAACCAAAAAGTCCAGCAACAGATGGATGGACAAAGAAGAACTCCTCCATGTACAGATGGAATATTCGCTAGTGAAAAAAATGAAACAATGCTATTTGAAGCACCACAGATGAGTCTAGACGTAATCACGCCACGTGTAGTAAGTGAGAAAGCAAAAGGCACATATCCTATCATATCACTTTTAAGAGTTACTTAAAAATTGATACCAATGAAGATATTTCCACAGAGAAAGGCAATCACAGATTCATTAAAAAACTTATGGTTCACCAAATAGAAAGGGATGAGGATTGGATACATTGCCACATTGGGGTTAACAGAGATATACAAACCATGTGAAATATATAACCACCAAAGACGTACGGAAGACCAGGAGAAGCCTACTCAACATTGTGTCATAACCTACATGGGAAAAGGATGCGAGGAAGAATAGATACATGTATTGTGTGAAAGAACCACATCTTGCACACCTAGAACAAAGAAACCATTGTAATCATATTTACTGGGATAAAAAATAAAAAGTAAACTACAAATATGAACAAGAAGTAATGAGACATAAACTTAAAGGGCTTTTCCCTGGCACATTCCATTCTAATTTACAACCTAGAACACCACTTCCATTAAGGCTCTGTTTCCCTAGTAACCAAATATGGTAAAGGGGAAATGCTGCCACCTTGTGGCCGTTTCCTGCAAGAACAGCTTTAAACTCACAGCTAATGGTCACTTAACATTCCCAAGGACTCAGGGCTGTAAAGGACACCTGCCCTAAAAAATTGTGCTGAAGGAGGGAATGGACAAAACAATTCAAAACAGGCAAATGTTTCAAGAAGAGAGTAGGAAGAGTTAAGTTTTACTCACGCTCTTTTAAAAAAAAGGAAAATGGATAAAAGCTCAACCTCAGGGAGTGTTAGACCCATGCAATCTAATCTACAAAAAGTTTCAACTTACACCAGTCGACTGACCATGAGCAAAAAGTCTACAAGCAATAAATGCTGAAGGGGTTTTAGGGAACTGTGTACCCTCTACCTGCTGGTGAGACGTAAAGGGGTAACAGCCAATAATGAGAACAGAAAGGAGCTGTGTTTAAAAGGAAAAATGGAGGTACCATTCAATCCAGCAGGCGCACCAATGGACCTCTCACTTGAGAAGACAAGAATCGAGAAGACACAGGCCGCAAAAGTTGCAGTGCAGCCTTATTCACAATAGCCAAGACAGTGAAGCAATCAAAATGTCCAACAACCGGTAAATGGATAAAGAAGAAGTGGTCCATGTACACAATGGAATAATAGCCATGGAAAACAATGAACCACTGCTCTCTGAGGCACCACAAATGAGTCTCGAGATAATCACAAAACATGAGGTAAGTCGGAAAGCAAAGGACCTATATTCTATGATATCACTTATAGGCGTTATCTAATAACTGACACAAAGGAACATATTTCCACAGAGAAAGACACTCACAGACTTAGAAAACAAACTATGCTCATCTAAAAGGAAAGGTGGGGGGAATGGATAAATTAAGATTAGTGTTACTATACGTATACAAACACATATTATATACATATCTCAAAAAGACCAACCATATAACAAGGGAGGTCTGCGGAACCCTCAGTAACATTTTACATGGGAAGAGGATCTGTACTTGAATAGACATATATAATGTACAAACGAACCAGATGGTGTACACCTAGGACAAACAATATTCTAAGCTTTACACCAATTAAAAAAAAATTTAAAACCAAGAAGAAATAATGAGACATAAACTTATGGGGCTTTCTCCATGCACATTCCAATGTAATTTACAAACTAGGAACACGACTTCCAGAAAGGCTCTGCTGCCCTAGTACCCAGATATGGGAATGGAGATATGCTTCCTGCTTGAGGCCACTTCTTACAACAGCAGCTTTAAACCCATTGCTAAAGGTCACTAAATATTCACCAAACTTGCAGTTCGGTAAAAGACACCTGCTTTCTAAAAAAATTCTGGGGTGGAAAATCGACCACAAATTTCAAAAGAGGGCAACCTTCCAAGAACACAATTTCAAGAGTTCTATTGTACTCCCAGTTGTTTCCTTTTTTTTAACAGAAAAGAAAACGGTGGAGAAAAATGATGAGTTTTACGAATTTTCAAAGACATGCAAACCCAAATTACAAAAACCTATCAGCTCACAGCAGCCAGAAGGGCCATTAGCATAAATGCTGCAAACAATAAATGCTGAAGCGATTGTGGAGAAATGCGTACCCTCGATTCTAAGGGGGACGTGGTAAGAGCCACTAATGAAAACACAAAGAAGGTGCTTTGCAAAGGGAAACACGGTGCTACCAGTCAATCAATCACACCCACTGCTGGGCCTATCACCTGAGAAAATGAGAATCGAAAAGTCACAGCCTGGCAATCCTGCACTCCAACAATATTTACCATAGCCAACACTTGGAAGCAATGAAAATGTCCATCAACCGATTAATGCACAAAGTAGAAGTGGTCCACGTACACAGTGGAAAATTACTCCAATAAAAAATAAAAATTAAATGTAAAAATCCAACAAAAGGAGACATCAGCTTGTGTGGGTTTGTCCGGGCACACTCCACTCTAATTTATAACCGAGAAACACCACAGGCCGCAAGGGCTTTTCCCTAGTTACCAGGGTGGGGGACATAGAAAGGCTGCCGCCCTCTGGCAGTTACCTGCAAAAGCAGCTTTAAAGCCTGTGCTAATGGTCACTTCATAGGAACAAGTACTGCAGAACTGTAAATGAAACAGGCCCTCAAAATGGCTTGAGCGAGGTAAAGGCCAAAACATTTCAAAATGTGACACATACTTAAAGAGAACACTTTGAAGAACTAAGGGGTAATCACAGCTTGAAAAATAGAAAAGGACATGCCTTAAAGCTCAATTTCAACAGATTATGTGGCACATTCGAATTCAACCACAGAGAGGTATCAGCTCACACTTGTCAGAATAACCATCAGCAAAAAAACTACAAACAATAAATGCTGAAGGTGTTGTGGAGAAATGCATACCCTCAACTTCAAAGGGGACGTAACTTGGAAAGGGCCACGAATGAGTACAGAATGGAGGTGCCATAAAAAGGTAAACATTGAGCTACTATATGATCCAGCAGTCCCACTACTCGACGTATAACCTAAGAAGAGAGAATTGGAAAGACACAGGCAGGCAAATCTGCACTGCACAGTATTACAGTAGCCAAGATATGGAAGTAACCAAAAAGTCCAGCAACAGATGGATGGACAAAGAAGAACTCCTCCATGTACAGATGGAATATTCGCTAGTGAAAAAAATGAAACAATGTCATTTGCAGCACCATAGATGAGTCTAGACGTAATCACGCCACGTGTAGTAAGTGAGAAAGCAAAAGACACATATCCTATCATATCACTTTTAAGAGTTACTTAAAAATTGATACCAATGAAGATATTTCCACAGAGAAAGGCAATCACAGATTCATTAAAAAACTTATGGTTCACCAAATAGAAAGGGATGAGGATTGGATACATTACCACTTTGGGGTTAACAGAGATATACAAACCATGTGAAATATATAACCACCAAAGACGTACGGAAGACCAGGAGAAGACTACTCAACATTGTGTCATAACCTACATGGGAAAAGGATGCGAGGAAGAATAGATACATGTATATGTGTGAAAGAACCACATCTTGCACACCTAGAACAAACAAACCATTGTAATTATATTTGCTGGGATAAAAAATAAAAAGTAAATTACAAATATGAACAAGAAGTAATGAGACATAAACTTAAAGGGCTTTTCCCTGGCACATTCCATTCTAATTTACAACCTAGAACACCACTTCCATTAAGGCTCTGTTTCCCTATTAACCAAATTTGGTAAAGGGGAAATGCTGCCACCTTGTGGCCGTTTCCTGGAAGAACAGCTTTAAACTCACAGCTAATGGTCACTTAACTTTCCCAAGGACTCAGGGCTGTAAAGGACACCTCCACTAAAAAATTGTGCTGAAGGAGGGAATGGACAAAAAAATTCAAAACAGGCAAATGTTTCAAGAAGAGAATATGAAGAGTTAAGGTTTACTCACGCTCTTTTAAAAAAACGGAAAATGGATAAAAGCTCAACCTCAGGGAGTGTTAGACCCATGCAATCTAATCTACAAAAAGTTTCAACTTACACCAGTCGACTGACCATCAGCAAAATGTCTACAAACAATAAATGCTGAAGGGCTTTTAGAGAATTGTGTACCCTCTACCTGCTGGTGAGACGTGAAGGGGTAACAGCAAATAATGAGAACAGAAAGGAGCTGTGTTTAAAAGTAAAAATGGAGATACCATTCAATACAGCAGGCGCACCATTGGACCTCTCACCTGAGAAGGAAGACAAGAATCGAGAAGACACAGGCCGCAAAACTGCAGTGCAGCCTTATTCACAAGAGCCAAGACAGTGGAGCAATCAAAATGTCCAACAACAGGTGAATGGATAAAGAAGAAGTGGTCCATGTACACAATGGAATAATAGCCATGGAAAACAATGAACCATTGCTCTCTGAGGCACCACAAATGAGTCTGAAGATAATCACGAAACATGAGGTAAGTCGGAAAGCAAAAGATCTCTATTCTATGATATCACTTATAGACGTTATCTAATAACTGACACAAAGGAACATATTTCCACAGAGAAAGACACTCACAGACTTAGAAAACAAACTATGCTCATCTAAAAGGAAAGGTGGGGGGAATGGATAAATTAAGATTAGTGTTACTATATGTATACAAACACATATTATATACATATCTGAAAAAGACCGACCATATAGCAAGGGAGGTCTGTGGAACACTCTGTAACATTTTACATGGGAAGAGTATCTGTACTTGAATAGACATATATAATGTACAAATGAACCAGATTGTGTACACCTAGGACAAACAATATTCTAAGCTTTACCCCTATTAAAAAAAATTTTAAAACCAAGAAAAAATAATGAGACATAAACTAATGGGGGTTTCTCCACGCACATTACAATGTAATTTGCAACCTAGGAACACGACTTCCAGAAAGGCTCTGCTGCCCTAGTCCTCAGATTTGGGAATGGAGAAGTACTGCCTCCTTGAGGCCACTTCCCACAACAGCAGCTTTAAACCCATTGCTAAAGGTCACTAAATATTCACCAAACTTGCAGTTCGGTAAATGACAGCTGCTCTCTAAAAAAATTCTGGGGTGGAAAATCGACCAAAAAATTCCAAAGAGGGCAACCTTCCAAGAACACAATTTCAAGAGTTATACTGTACTCCCAATTGTTTCCTTTTTTTAACAGAAATTAAAACGGCAGAGAAAAATGATGAGTTTTACGAATTTTCAAAGACATGCAAACCCACGTTACAAAAACCTATCAGCTCACAGCAGCCACAAGGGCCATTAGCATAAATGCTGCAAACAGTAAATGCTGAAGCAATTGTGGAGAAATGCGTACCCTCAATTCTAAGGGGGACGTGGTAAGAGCCACTAATGAAAACACAAAGAAGGTGCTTTGAAAAGGGGACCACGGTGCTACCAGTCAATGAATCACACTCACTGCTGGGCCTATCACCTGATAAAATGAGAATCAAATAGTCACAGGCTGGCAATCCTGCACTCCAACAATATTTACCATAGCCAACACTTGGAAACAATGAAAATGTCCATCAACCAAGGAATACACAAAGTAGAAGTGGTCCACGTATATAGTGGAAAATTACTCCAATAAAAAATAAAAATTAAATTTAAAAATCCAACAAAAGTAAGGAGACATCAGCTTGTGTGGGTTTGTCCGGGCACACTCCACTCTAATTTATAACCGAGAAACACCACAGGCTGCAAGGGCTTTTCCATATGTACCAGGGTGGGGAACATAGAAAGGCTGCCACCCTCTGGCAGTTACCTGCAAAAGCAGCTTTAAGGCCTGTGCTAATGGTCATTTCCTAGGAACAAGTACTGCAGGACTGTAAATGAAACTTGCCCTCAAAATGTCTTGAGGGAGGTAATGGCCAAAACATGTCAAAATGTGACACATACTTTAAGAGAACACTTTGAAGAAATAAGGGGTAATCACAGCTTGAAAAGTAAAAAGGACATGCCTTAAAGCTCAATTTCAACGGATTATGAGGCCCATTCGAATTCAACCAGAAAGAGGTAGCAGCTCACACTTGTCAAAATAACCATCAGCAAGAAAACTACAAACAATAAATGCTGAAGTTGTTGTGGAGGAATGCATACCCTGAACTTTAAGTGGGATATAACTTGGAAAGAGGCACTAAAGAGAACAGAATGTAAGTGCCTTAAAAATGTGAACATTGAGCTACCATATGACCCAGCAATCCCACTACCTGCTATACACCCAGAGAAAACCATAATTCAAAAATACACTTGCACCCGAATGTTTATTACAGCACTATTTACAATAGCCTGGTCATGGAAGCAACCTAAATGCCCATCAACAGATGAATGGATAAAGAAGTTGTGGTACATATATAGAATGGAATATTACTCAGCCACAAAAAGGAACCAAATTGAGTCATTTGTTGAGACGTGGATGGATCTAGAGACTGTCATACAGAGTGAAGTAAGTCAGAAAGAGAAAAACAAATACCGTATATTAACGCAGGTATGTGGAACCTAGAAAATTGGTACAGATGAGCCAGTTTGCAGGGCATAAGTTGAGACACAGATGTAGAGCGCAGACACATGGATACCAAGGGGGGGGGGAATGTGGTGGGGTGGGGATGGTGTTGTGCTGAATTGGGCTATTGGGATTGACATGTATACACTGATGTGTATAAAATTGATGACTGATAAGAACCTGCAGTATAAAAAAACAAACAAAACAACTAATACTAAACTTTCATTCGGTTTTTTGTATGGAAATATGTTAATATAAATGTTTCAGACATTACATGAAATTTCTAAAAATCTTATATGTTCTGGTATAATGTTATAATTCATAATCCTAGTTATTACTTTAAAATGTATATCTCAGAAATAACTAATTTTCTTGTCAACTGCATTATTATAAACTTTCATCAAATCTTTAACCGTGGTCATTTTTAAGTCTTTTGTCATTTACAGACAGTTCTGGGTGTACTCTGATGCTTTTGCAAATATGTTCCTATAAAAGGGTTTCATCTTCATGAAATTCATGGAAAAGACTCTGACAAGTACAGGTTTCTGGTAACTCTATTGTACTGCTGAAATGAATGAATAAGCATTTTCAGAACTCTAATGATAAAACTAATGAACTCATAAAAGTGCTAACAAAAGATCAAGATGAAAAAAAAATTAATTACATGGGACTGAGTGAACTGATGACGATAAGTATAATTTTTGTTACTTTCTGTTTGAATTAAAAAAAAATCCCACAAGGACTCAGAGGCAAAGAATATACAAATCAATTTTCACTGCAAAGTAAAGCAGCTGCTACTGTGAAGGATTACTGGACTGAATGTCAATATTTTGACATAGTATGAGTGTGTTTCATGTTTGGTAATTGCAATCATTGTTGCTTTTGTTGTGATCATCCATGTACAATGCTTGATGTCAGTCTATTTATCTCTTATAAAAATAAAATACAGTGTGTGTGTTTGGAAAAAAAAAAAACGAATAAGAACTAATGAGACATAAACTTATGGGGATTTCTCCTGGCAAACTCCATTCTAATTTACAACCTAAGACAACGACTTCCAGAAAGGCTCTGCTGCCCTAGTACCTAGATTGGGGAATGGCGAAATGCTGCCTCCTTTTGGCCATTTCCCACAACAGCAGCTTTAAACCCACTGCAAACGGTCATTAATATTCAACAACTTGCAGTTCTGTAAATGACACCGGCCCTCCAAAAAAATTCTGGGGTCAAAAATCGAACAAAAAATTCAAAAGAGGGCAACCTTCGAAGAAGATAATTTCAAGAGGTATATTGTGCTCACAGATTATTCTTTTGATAAAAGAAAAAGATGTGGAAAAATGATGAATTTTAGGAATTTTGAAAGATATGCAAACCCAAATTACAAATACCTATCAGATCACAGCAGTCAGAATGGCCATCAGCAAAAATGGTGCAAACAATAAATGCTGAAGCGATTGTGGAGAAATGCGTACCCTCGGTTCTAAGGGGGACGTTGTAAAAGCCACTAATAAAAACACATTGGAGGTGCTTTGAAAAAGTAAACACTGAGTGACCAGTCCATCAATCACACCCACTGCTGGGCCTATCACCAGAGAAAATGAGAATCAAAAAGTCACAGGCTGGCAATCCTGCACTCCAACAATATTTACCATAGCCAACACTTGGAAGCAATGAAAATGTCCATCAACAGAGGAATGCACCAAGAAGTGGTCCATGTACAGAATAGAATATTAACTCCAATAATAAATATAAATTAAATTTAAAAATCCAACAAAAGTAAGGAATCATCAGCTTTTTTGTGTTTATCTGGGCACATTCTACTCTAATTTACAACCGAGGAACACCACTGGCCGTAAAGTCTGTTTCCCTAGTATCAGCGTGGGGAATGTAGAAAGGTAGCAGCCCTGTGGCCGTTACCTGCAAAAGCAGTTTAAAGCCTGTGCTAATGGTCACTTCATATGAACAAGTTCTGTAGGACTGAAAATGAAACCTGCCCTCAAAATGTCTTGAGGGAGGTAATGGCCAAAACATTTCAAAATTTGACACATACTTTAAGAAAGCACTTTGAAGAACTAAGCTGTAATTACAGCTTGAAAAATAAAAATGACTTGCCTTAAAGCTCAATTGCAACGGAATATGAGACACATGCAAATTCAACCGTAAAGAGGTGTCAGCTCACACCCGTCAGAATAACCATCAGCAAAAACTACAAATAATAAATGCTGAAGGTGCTGTGGAGAAATGTATACCCTCAACTTTAAGTGGGACGTAACCTGGAAAGAGCCACTAATGATAACAGAATGGAGGTACCTTTAAAAGGTAAACACTGAGCTACCATATGACCTAGAAGACCTATTCCTGGACTATAACCGACGAAGACAGAATTGGAAGGACACAGGCAGGCAAATCTGCAATGCATACTATTACAATAGCCAATATATGGAAGTAACCAAAAAGTCCACTGACAAATGGGTGGACAAAGAAGAACTGCTACATGTACAGATGGAATATGAGCTAGTGACAAAATGAAACAATGCCATTTGCAGCACCATAGATGAGTCTAGAGGTAATCACACAACTTGTAGTAAGTGAGAAAGTGAAAGACACATATCCTATCATATCAGATATAGGTGTTACCTAAAAATTGATAGAAACGAAGATATTTCCACAGAGAAAGGCAATCACAGATTCATTAAAGAAACTTATGGTTCACCAGATGGAAAGGTGTGAGGATTGGATACATTACCATATTGAGATTAACAGAGACATACAAACACATGTGAAATATATAATCACCAAAGACCTACAGAATACCAAGAGAAGACTACTCTACATTGTGTCATAACCTACATGGGAAAAGGATCCGAAGAAGAATAGATATATGTATATGTATATGTGTGAAAGAACCACATCTTGCACACCTAGAACAAACAAAACATTGTAATCAAGTTTGTTGTGACAAAAAATAAAAATTAACTTAAAAATATGAACAAGAAGTAATGAGACATAAACTTAAGGGGCTTTTTCCTGGCACATTCCATTCTAATTTGCAACCTAGACCATCACTTCCAGTAAGGCTCTGTTGCCATAGTAACCAGATTTGGTAAAAGAGAAATGCTGCCGCCTTGTGGCCGTTTCCCGCAAGAGCGGCTTTAAACCCACAGCTAATGGTCACTTAAAATTCACAAGGACTCAGGGCTGTAAAGGACACCTGCCGTCAAAAATTGTGCTGAGGTAGGGAACGGAAAAAAAAATTTAATACAGGCAAATTTTTCAATAAAATACTATAAAGAGGTAAGTATTACTCACCGTCTTTAAATAAAAGGAGAATGGATTAAGGCTCAACCTCAGGAATTATTAGACTCATGCAATCTAATCAACAAAAGGGTTTCCAATCACACCAGTTGAGTGACCATCAGCAAAAAGTCTACAAAGCATAAGTGCTGATGCGGTTGTAGAGAATTGTGTATCCTCTAGCTGCTGGTGAGATGCAAAGTGGTTAACAGCCAGTAATGAGAACAGAAAAGAGCTGCGTTTAAAAGTAAAAATTTAGGTACCATTCAATCCAGCAGGCGCACCATTGGACCTCTCACCTGAGAAGACAAGTATCAAGAAGACACAGGTTGCAAAAGCTGCAGTGCAGCATTATTCACAATAGCCAAGGCAGTGAAGCGATAAAAATGTCCATCAACAAGTGAATGGATATAGAATAAGTGGTCCAGGTACACAATGGAGTATTAGCCATGGAAAACAAGGAAACCCTGCTCTTTGAGGCACCACAAATGAGCCTGGAGATAATCACAAATCATGAGGTAAGTCGGAAAGCAAAAGACTTATATCCTATGATATCACTAATAGGCGTTATCTAATAACTGACACAAATGAACACAATTCAGAGAAATACACTCACAAACTTAGAAAACCAACTTTGCTCATCTAAAGGGAAAGGTGGCGGGAATGGATAAATGAAGATTTGTGTTACTATATGATATGGATATGATCCAAATACATATTATATACATATTACAAAAAGACCGACCATATAACAAGGGAGGTCTACAGCTTAAACCTAGTGCTAATGGTCCCTAAATATTCACACTCATTGCAGGCCTGTAAATGACACCTACATTTCAAAACAATCCTGGGGTTGAAAATTGACCAAAATTTCAAAAGAGCGCAACGTTCCAGGAAGACACTTTCAAGACGGATATTGTACTCACAATTTTTTTTCTTTTTTCTTTTAACAGAAAAGAAAAAGGCGTGGAAAAATGATGAATTTTAGACTATTTAACGACATGCATACCCATATTACAAATACCTATCAGCTCACAGCAGTCAGAATGGCCATTAGCAAAAATGCTGCAAAAAATAAATGCTGAAGGGATTGTGGAGAAATGCGTACCCTCGGTTGTAAGGGGGGGCATGTTAAGAGTCACTAATGAAAACACAATGTAGGTGCTTTGAAAAGGGAAACATTGAGCTACCAGTCAATCAATCAAAACCACTGCTGGACCTATCACCTGAGAAAATGAGAATCAAAAAGTCACAGGCAGGGGCTTCCCTGGTGGCGCAGTGGTTGAGAGTCTGCCTGCCAATGCAGGGGACACAGGTTCGAGCCCTGGTCTGGGAAGATCCCATATGCCATGAAGCAACTGTGCCCGTGAGCCACAATTGCTGAGCCTGCGTGTCTGGAGCCTGTGCTCCACAACAAGAGAGGCCGCGATGGTGAGAGGCCCACGCACGGCGATGAAGAGTGACCCCCGCTTGCCGCAACTGGAGAGGGCCCTCTCACAGAAACGAAGACCCAACACAGCCATAAATAATAAATAAATAAATAAATTAATTAATTAAAAAAAAAAAGTCACAGGCTGGCAATCCTTCACTCCAGCAATATTTACCATAGTCAACACTTGGAAGCAATGAAAATATCCATCAACCGAGGAATGCACCAAGAAGAAGTGGTCCATGTACACAATGGAATATTACTCCAATACTAAATATAAATTAAATTAAAAAAAAAACAAACAAAAGTAAGGAGACATCAGCATTTGTGGGTTTATCCAGGCACATTGCACTCTAATTTATAACCGAGGAACACCACAGGCCGAAAGGTCTGTTTCCCTAGTTACCAGAGTGGGGAACGTAGAAAGGCTGCCGCCCTCTGGCCGTTACCTGCAAAACAGCTTTAAAGCCTGTGCTAATGGTCACTTCATATGAACAAGTAATGCAGGGCTGTAAATGAAAACTGCCCTCAAAATGTCTCGAGGGAGGTAATGGCCAAAAATTTTCAAAATGTGACACATACTTTAAGAAAACACCTTGAAGAACTAAGCTGTAATCACTGTTTGATAAATAAAAAGGATATGCTTTAATGCTCAATTTCAATAGATTATGGGATACATGCAAATTCAACCACAAAGGGGTATCAGCTCATACCTGTCAGAATAACCCTCAGCAAGAAAACTACAAACAATAAATACTGAAGGTGTTTTGGAGAAATGCATACCCTCAACTTTAAGTTGGACGTAACCTGGAAAGAGCCACTAATGAGAACTGAATGGTGGTGCCTTTAAAACGTACACACTGAGTTACCATATGATACAGCAAGCCCACTCCTTGGACTATAACATAAGAAGATAGAACTGGAAAGACACAGGCAAGCAAATGTGTATTGCAGCAGTATTACAATAGCCAAGACATGGAGACAACCAAAAGGTCCATCAAGAGGTGCGTGGCCAAAGAAGAACTGGTACACGTACAGATGGAATATTAGCCAGGGAAAAAAATAAAACAATGCTATTTGCAGCACCATGTATGATTCTTGAGGTAATCAGGCAAATTGTACTAAGTCAGAAAGCAAAAGACACATATCCTATAATATCACTTATAGATCTTAGCTAAAAATTGATACCAATGAAGATATTTCCACAGAGAAATGCAATCACAGATTCACTAAACTAACTTATGGTTCACCAAATGGAAAGGTGTGAGGATTGGATACCTTAGGATATTGGGGTTAACATAGATATAGAAACAAATGTGAAATGTGTAATCACCAAAGACCTACGTAATACCAAAAGAAGATTACTCAACATTGTATCATAACCTACATGGGAAAATGATCCAAAGAAGAATAGATATATGTATATGTTTAAAAGAACCACATCTTGCACACCTAGAAGAAACAAAACATTTTAATCAAATTTGCTCTGATAAAAAATAAAAATTAAATTAAAAAAAGACCAAGAAGTAATGAGAAATAAACTTAAGGGGCTTTTTGCTGGCACATTGCATTCTAATTTACAACCAGAACATGACTTCCATTAAGGCTCTGTCATCACTAATAAAGCAGCTTTATAATCAATGTTGAAGGTAGCTTAAAAGAAGTCTCACTAATTATTGATAGTAACAAGAAAACAAAGAAAAGTAAAAATCTCACTGCAAAAAGTATACATAGAGTAAGTCAAGGTAGATCAAACACTTATTAAACTTCTGTAAAGAATAAAAGACAACAGTAGTATGTTTTTTTAAAAAGAGAGGGCCCAAATAAATCTGAAATGAAAGAGTTGATGTTACAACAGACCCCACAGAAATACAAAGTATCCTAAGATACACACAGGGTAACTCAGGGCTCAGATTGGACAGAGCCCACTCTCCAGTCCCCTGTACATGACTTACAGGAGCCTCAGGAACTGAGGAGGGGGTCCCTGAGGAGAGGCTCAAGATAGAATATGGTAGGCATTAACATGGCTCCATTCATCTTAAACATGCCTGAACTACATTCACACGAGATGATTTTGTCCTGTATGTACATCGGCACCTCTAGTCGGAACTGCAGATCTTTGGCTTCACCACCTCAACTGACAGCAATAGCTTCACCTGCTGTGGACCGTCTCCTATAGGATTTCTAGAACCACAAAGCATCGAAGCTTCACAGGACCCAGAGTCTGTGCGACTCCACGCAGAGTCTCAGAGTCTCAACTCCACTCAGATACTCCACTCTTGGAGGGCACACACAAAGTAGTGAGCACATCAGAACCCAGGGGAAGGAGCAGTGACCTCGTAGGAGAATGACCAGAACTACCTGATAGTTTTAGAGGGTTTCCTGCAGAGGCAGGTGGTAGCTGTGGCTGTGGCTCACCATGAGGACAACGACACTGGCAGCAGAAGTTCTGGGAAATACTCCTTGGTGTGAGCCCTCCCAGAGTCCGCCATTAACCCCACCAAGAGCAAGGTAGGCTCCAGTGCTGGGTCACCTCAGGCAAAACTACCAACAGGGAGGGAACCCAGCCCCATGCATCAGCAGATAAGTGGATTAAACTTTTTATTAAAGTTTTATTTAATCTGCAGACAAGCAGATTAAAGCTTTGCCCACCAAAGCAACACCCAGCTCTACCCACCACCAGTCCCTCCCATCAGGAAGCTTGCACAAGCCTCTAAGATAGACTCATCCACTGGAGAGCAGACAGCAGAAGCAAGAAGAACTATAATTCTGCAGCCTGTGGAAGGAAAACCACATTCACAGAAAGACAGACAAAATGAAAAGGCAGAGGACTTTATACCAGATTAAGGAACAAGATAAAACCCTAGGAAAAAAACGAAATGAGGTGGAGATATGGAACCTTCCAGAAAAAGAATTCAGAATAATGATAGTGAACATGATCCAAGACCTTGGCAAAAGAATGGAGGCAAAGATCGAGAAGATGCAAGAAATGCTTAACAAAGACCTAGAAGAATTAAGGAGCAAACACCGAGAAGAATTAAAGAACAAACAAACAGAGGTGAACAATATAATAACTGAAATGAAAAATACACCACAAGAAATCAGTAGCAGAATAACTGTGGCAGAAGAACGGATAAGTGGCCTGGAAGACAGAAAGGTGGAAATCACTGCCATGGAACAGAATAAAGAAAAAGAATGACAATAAATGAAGACACCCTAAGAGTCCTCTGGGACAACATTTAACGCAACAACATTCACATCAAAGGGGTCCCAGAAGGAGAAGAGAGAGAGAAAGGACCCGAGAATACATTTGAAGAGATTATAATCGAAAACTTCCCTAGCATGGGAAAAGAAATAGCCACCCAAGTCCAGGAAGTGCAGAGAGTCCCAGTCAGGATAAATCAAAGGAGAAAAATGCCAAGACACATAGTAACCAAATTGACAAAAATTGAAGACAAAGAAAAATTATTGAAAGCAACAAGGGAAAAATGACAAATAACATACAAGGGAACTCCCATAAGGATAACATCTGATTTCTCAGCAGAAAATCTACAAGCCAGAAGGGAGTGGCATAAATTTAAAGTGATGAAAGGGAAGAACCTACAACCAAGAGTACTCCACCCAGCAAGGATCTCATTCAGATTTGACAGAGAAATCATAAGCCCTACAGACAAGCAAAAGCTAAGAGAATTCAGCACCATGAAACCAGCTCTACACCAAATGCTAAAGGAACTTCTCTAAGTGGGAAACACAAGAGAAGAAAAGGACCCACCAAGACAAACCCATAACAATTAAGAAAATAGTAATAGGAACATACATATCAATAATTACCTTAAACGTGAATGGACTAAATGTTCCAACCAAAAGACACAGGCTCCCTGAATGCATACAAAAACAAGACCCGTATATATGCTGTCTACAAGAGACCCATTTCAGACCTAGGGACACATACAGACTGAAAGTGAGGCGATGGAAAAATATATTCTATGCAAATGAAAATCAAAAGAAAGCTGGAGTAGCAATACTCATATCAGATAAAATAGACTTTAAAATAAAGAATGTTACAAGAGACAAGGAAAGACACTACATAATGGTCAAGGGATCAATCCAAGAAGAAGATATAACAATTATAGATATATATGTGCCCAACATAGGAGCACCTCAATACATAAGGCAACTGCTAACAGCTATAAAAGAGGAAATCAACAGTAACACCATAATAGCAGGGGACTTTAACAGCTCACTTACACTAGTGGAGATCATCCAGACAGAAAATTAATAAGGAAACACAAGCTTTAAATGACACAATAGACCAGATATAGTTAATTGATATTTATAGGACATTCCATCCAAAAACAGCAGATTACACGTTCTTCTCAACTGCACACGGAACATTCTCCAGGATAGATCACATCTTGGGTCACAAATAAAGCCTCAGTAAATTTAAGAAAACTGAAATCATATCAAGCAGCTGTTCCAACCACAATGCTATGAGATTAGAAATCAATAACAGGGACAAAACCGTAAAAAACACAAACACATGGAGGCTAAACAATACGTTACTAAATAACCAAGAGATCACTGAAGAAATAAAAGAGGAAATCAAAAACTACCTAGAGACAAATGACAAGAAACACACGATGATCCAAAACCTATGGGATGCAGCAAAAGCAGTTCTAAGAGGGAAGTTTATAGCAATACAAGCCTACCTCAGGAAACAAGAAAAATCTCAACTAAACAATCTAACCTTACACCTAGAGGAACTAGAGAAAGAAGAACAAAACCCAAAGTTAGTAGAATGAAAGAAATCATAAAGATCAAAGCAGAAATAAATGAAATAGAAGCAAAGAAAACGAAAGCAAAGATCAATAAAACTAAAAGCCGGTTCTTTGAGAAGATAAACAAAAATGATAAACCTTTAGCCAGACTCAAGAAAAAGAGGGAGAGGAATCAAATCAACAAAATTAGAAGTGAAAAAGGAGAAGTTACAACAGACACCACAGGAATACAAAGCATCCTAAGAGACTACTACAAGCAACTCTATGCCAATAAAATGGACAACCTGGAAGAAATGGACAAATTCTTAGAAAGGGATAACCTTCCAAGACTGAACCAGGAAGAAATAGAAAATATGAACAAACCTTTCACAAGCAATGAAATTGAAACTGTGATTAAAAATCTTCCAACAAACAAAAGTCCAGAACCAGATGGCATCACAGGTGAATTCTGTCAAACATTTAGAGAAGAGCTAACACCCAACCTTCTCAAATTCTTCAAAACAATTGCAGGGGAAGGAACACTCCCAAACTCATTCTATGAGACCACCGTCACCCTGATACCAAAACCAGACAAAGATACTACAAGGAAAGAAAATTATAGACCAATATCACTGATGAATATAGATGTAAAAATCCTCAACAAAATACTAGCAAACAGAATCGAACAACACATTAAAAGGATCAAACACCATGATCAAGTGGGGTTTATCCCAGGGATGCAAGGATTCTTCAATACACACAAATCAATGTGATACACCATATTAACAAATTGTAGAATAAAACCATATGATCATCTCAATAGATGCAGGAAAAAATTTTGAGAAAATTCAACACCCATTTACGATAAAAACTCTGCAGAGTGTGGGCATAGAGGGAAACTACCTCAACATAATAAAGGCCATATATGACAAACCCACAGCAAACATTATTCTCAACGGTGAAAAACTGAAAACGTTTCCTCTAAGGTCAGGAACAAGACGAGGATGTCCACTCTCACCACTACTATTCAAGATAGTTTTGGAAGTCCTAGCCATGGCAATCAGAGAAGAAAAAGAAATAAAAGAAATACAAAAAGGAAAAGAAGAAGTAAAATTGTCACTGTTTGCAAATGACATCATATCATAGATAGAGAATCCTAAAGATGCCACCAGAAAACCACTGGAGCTAATCAATGAATTTGGTAAAGTTGCAGGATACAAAATTAATGCACAGAAATTGCTTGCATTCCTATACACTAACAATGAAAGAACAGAAAGAGAAATTAAGGAAACAATCCCATTACCACTGCAACAAAAATAAAATACCTAGGAATAAACCTACCTAAGGAAGTAAAAGACCTGTACTCAGAAAACTATGACACTGATGAAAGAAATCAAAGATGATATAAACAGATGGAGACATATACCATGTTCTTGGATTAGAAGAATCAATATTGTGAAAATGACTATACTACCCAAAGCAATCTACAGATTCAATGCAATCCCTATCAAAATACCTTTGGCATTTTCTACAGAACTAGAAAAAAAATCTTAAAATTTGTAGGGAGACACAAAAGACCCCGGATAGCCAAAGCAGTCTTGAGGGGAAAAAAAAAGAGCTGGAGGAATCAGACTTCCAGACTTCAGACTATATTGCAAAGCTACAGTAATCAAGATAATATGGTAGTGGCACAAAAACAGAAATATAGATCAATAGAACAGGATAGAAAGCACAGAGATAAACCCACGTACCTACGGTCCACTAATGTATGACAAAGGAGGCAAGGGTATACAATGGAGAAAAGACAGTGTCTTCAGTAAGTGGTGCTGGGAAAACTGGACAGCTACATGTAAAAGAATGAAATTAGAACACTCCCTAACACCATACACAAAAATAAACTCAAAATGGATTAGAGACCTAAATGTAAGACCAGCCACTATAAAACTCTTAGAGGAAAACATAAGCAGAACAGTCTATGACATAAATCACAGCAAGATCCTTTTTGACCCACCTCCTAGAGAAATGGAAATAAAAACAAAAATAAAAAAATGGGACTTAATGAAATTTAAAATCTTTTGCACAGCAAAGGAAAACATAAGCAAGATGAAAACACAACCATCAGAATGGGAGAAAATATTTTCAAATGAAACAAATGGCAAAGGATTAACCTCCAAAAAGCAGCTCCTGTAGCTCAATATCACAAAACCAAACAACCCAATCCAAAAATGGGCAGAAGACCTAAATAGACATTTCTCCAAAGAAGATATACAGGTTGCCAACAAACACATGAAAGGATGTTGAACATCACTAATTATTAGAGAAATGCAAATCAAAACTACAATGAGGTATCACCTCACACCAGTCAGAATGGCCATCATCAAAAATTCTACCAACAATAAATGCTGGAGAGGCATTTATTGGAGAAAAGGGAACCCTCTTGCACTGTTGGTGGGAATGTAAATTGATATAGCCACTAGGGAGAACGGTATGGGGGTTCCTTAAAAACTAAAAATAGAACAACCGTACAACCCAGCAATCCCACTACTGGACATTTACCCTGAGAAAACCATAATTCAAAAAGAGTCATGTACCACAATGTTCATTGTAGCTCTATTTACAATAGCCAGGACATGGAAGCAACCTAAGTGTCCATCAACAGATAACTGGATAAAGAAGATGTGGCACATATATACAATGGAACATTATTCAGCCATAAAAAGAAACGAAACTGAGTTATTTGTAGTGAGGTGGATGGATCTAGAGTCTGTCCTACAGAGTGAAGTAAGTCAGAAAGAGAAAAACAAATACCGTATGCTAACACATATATATGGAATCTAAAAGAAAAAAAGGTTATGAAGAACCTAGGGGCAGGAAAGGATTAAGGACACAGACGTAGAGAAAGGACTTGAGGACACGGGGAGGGGGAAGTGTAAGCTGGGACAAAGTGAGAGAGTGGTATGGACATATATACACTACCAAATGTAAAATTGATAGCTACTGGGAAGCAGCCACATAGCACAGGGAGATCAGCTCAGTGCTTTGTGACCACCTAAAGGGGTGGGATAAGGGAGTGAGAGGGAAGTGCAAGAGGGAGTGGATATGGTGTTATATGTATACGTATAGCTGATTCACTTTTTTATACAGCAGAAACTAACACACAATTGTAAAGCAATTATACTCCAATAAAGATGTAAAAGGAAAAAAAAAGAAAGCCCAGAGATAAACCTACACACCTATGGTCCACTAATCTATGACAAAGGAGGCAAGGATATACAATGGAGAAAAGACAGTCTCTTCAATAAGTGGTGCTGGGAAAAATGGACAGCTACATGTAAAAGAATGAAATTAGAACACTCCCTAACACCATACACAAAAAATAAACTCAAAATGGATTAGAGACCGAAATGTAAGACTGGACACTATAAAACTTAGAGGAAAACATAGGAAGAATACTCTTTGACATAAATCACAACAAGATCTTTTTTGATCCACCTACTAGAGTAATGGAATAAAAAACAAAAATAAACAAATGGGAGCAAATGAAACCTAAAAGCTTTTGCAAAGCAAAGGAAACTACAAACAAGACGAAAAGACAACCTCAGAATGGGAGAAAATATTTGCAAACGAATCAATGGACAAAGGATTAATCTCCAATATATATAAACAGCACATGCAGCTCAACAGTAAAAAAAACAAACAACCCAATCCAAAAATGGGCAGATGACGTAAACAGACATTTGTCCCGAGAAGACATACAGATGGCCAAGAAGCACATGAAAAGCTGCTCAACATCACTAATTATTAGAGAAATATAAACCAAAACTACAATGAGGTATCACCTCACACAAGTTAGAATGGGCATCATCAGAAAATCTACAAACAACAAATGCTGGAGAGGGTGTGGAGAAAAGGGAACCCCCTTACACTATTTGTGGGAATGTAAATTGATACAGTCACTATGGAGAACAGTATGGAGGTTCCTTAAAAAACTAAAAATAGAATTACCATATGACCCAGCAATCCCACTACTGGGCATATACCCAGAGAAAACCATAATTCAAAAAGTCACATTCACCACAATGTTCATTGCAGCACTATTTACAATAGCCAGGTCATGGAAGCAACCTAAATGCCCATAGATAGACAAATGGAAAATATGTGGTACATATATAAAATGGAATATTACTCAGCCATAAAAAGGAATGAAATTGGGTCATTTATAGAGGCGTGGATAGATCTAGAGACTGTCATACAGAGTGAAGTAAGTCAGAAAAAGAAAAACAAATATCGTATATTAACGCACACATGTGGAACCTAGAAAAATGGTACAGATGAACCGGTTTGCAAGGCAGAAATAGAGACACAGATGTAGAGAACAAATGTATGGTCACCAAGGGGGGAAAGTGGCAGGGTGGTGGTGGTGGGATGAATTGCGAGCCTGGGATTGACATATATACACTTATATGTATAAAATAGATAACCAATAAGAACCTGCTGTATAAAAAAATGAATAAAATAAAATTTAAAAATTAAAAAATAATATTTAAAAACATAAAACAGAAAAAAAAGTTCTGTCCTTCCCATAGACGTATTTATATGAATGAATTATTTCCATGCTTATATCTATAAATACAAAAAGAGGAATAAAACCTACCTTGAACCAAAAAAGAAAAAAAAAACAGAACCCACTGGTCATACAGAGGAAAACTCTATCAGGGCACTTGCTCCAGTGGTAAACAATTCTGAAGTTGGTCAGAGGTGGGGAATCGTCTCCCATGCAGCCAGCAGCTCCCCCGCAAGGAGCGTCCTCATTGCAAAGCTGAGGGACCATGAGGAGGCGTCTCTGAGTAAACGTGAGCTGAGCCTCAGGCCAGCTGCTGCTGAACTTTTCCCACCCTTCCCAGGTAAAACACCCGAATGTGTGCAAAGACTTTAAAGCCTAGAGGAAAGGGCTTGGAGTCACACCAGCGACAGCATGCAGGCCGACTTGGTGCCTGCAGGCCAGCCAGGACGGTCCTGGCCCCGGGCGCTCTTCTGGAAGCTTTCCATTTCCCTGCCTGAGGTACCCCTCCTGTCCCGGTCCCCACTGCTTTTTTCCTTCCTCACCTCTGCCCGGGGAGAAATTCCAGCAGCAGGTATGGGTGACACATCGTCTTCTTTAGCAGGTGGCAGCCCGGCAACTCCTGCAGAAAGTCCAGCAGGAGCCCCACTCACACGGGGCCACTCATAGAGCCCTGGGCCCTACTCCCTCCCACCATCACAACCCCGAGACTGCTGACGGGGCAGAGAATATGGCGTCAGGCACAGCTGCAGAGGCTTTTGCTGCCTGGAGGGGTGTTTATATTGACCTCAACCGAGGCACACCTGGGAAGGGCTGGCCGGCCAGGTCAGGCTGCCCAGGTCAGCCAATCCTCGCCCCTCAGGGGCTCAGAGTTGCAGATAATGGGCCTTGCTGCACCGGCCAGATCCAAGGAACAGGTGTAGGGTCCCGAGAGTCAGGATAGACAAGGGGCGGCAGCCCTGGCTTGTTTTCTAATCATTTTATCGGGTCCATGAGTGGAAGACAACTTCAAGAAGACCCTCTCCTAAGGAGAGGAACCCAGGAGTCAGGGAGAGGAGGGTTGGTGGGTGGAGACAGAGGCCTGGTGCCCCGGCTGCAGTGGAAGCCCCTGGAAGACCAGGTGGAGGGAGGCCGCACAGAGTGAAGCCTAGGGTCACAGACATGTCGGCGCTGCTGTTTGTTAGTTCAAGCCCTGCTCTGAGGTGCTCTGTGTCAGCTCTGAGCGACAGGTGTGCTGGGGGTGCTCTGCAATGAGGGCTATGTGCACGGTTCCTGTGTGCCCAGCTCTGCCGGGGTACCTGTCCAAGGGAGCTCCATATCCAGGGAGGGGCCTGCCCACGAGAGCCCCGTGAGCTGCTGGGTACCTGCCCAGGTGAGCTCCATATCCTGGGAGGGGCCTGACCACGAGAGCCCCGTGGGCTGCTGGGTACCTGCCCAGGTGAGCTCCATATCCTGGGAGGGGCCTGACAATGAGAGCCCCGTGGGCTGCTGGGTACCTGCACAGGTGAGCTCCATATCCTGGGAGGGGCCTAACCACGAGAGCCCCGTGGGCTGCTGGCTACCTGCACAGGTGAGCTCCATATCCTGGGAGGGGCCTGACAATGAGAGCCCCGTGGGCTGCTGGGTACCTGCACAGGTGAGCTCCATATCCTGGGAGGGGCCTAACCACGAGAGCCCCGTGGGCTGCTGGGTACCTGCCCAGGTGAGCTCCATATCCTGGGAGGGGCCTGACCACGAGAGCCCCGTGGGCTGCTGGGTACCTGCCCAGGTGAGCTCCATATCCTGGGAGGGGCCTGACAATGAGAGCCCCGTGGGCTGCTGGGTACCTGCACAGGTGAGCTCCATATCCTGGGAGGGGCCTAACCACGAGAGCCCCGTGGGCTGCTGGCTACCTGCACAGGTGAGCTCCATATCCTGGGAGGGGCCTAACCACGAGAGCCCCGTGGGCTGCTGGCTACCTGCCCAGGTGAGCTCCATATCCTGGGAGGGGCCTGACCATGAGAGCCCCGTGGGCTGCTGGGGACCTGGTAAAGGACGCCAGGACAGTCAGTGAAGCCACAGAGGATATACATCCAGTAGTTCCTAATTCCTACACCCTGCTGGTCATTCTACCATCCACCAGGACATGGTATTCTGTATTAGACTTCAATGATGCCTTCTTCTGTATTCCATTAGTCCCAGAGTCACAAGAAATTTTGGCTGTGAGTGGCAGGACTCAACATACAACAAAAACAATACTGCTTGGCCATCCTGCCCCAGGGGTTCAAAAATTCCCACACCATCTTTGGGGAAACGTTAGCTAAAACCCTAAAAGATCTACCTCTGGAGAAGTGAACCCTCCTTCAATATGCAGACGACATTCTGGGCTTCCCTGGTGGCGCAGTGGTTGAGAATCTGCCTGCCAATGCAGGGGACACAGGTTCGAGCCCTGGTCTGAGAAGATCCCATATGCCGCGGAGCACCTAGGCCCGTGAGCCACAATTACTGAGCCTGCGCGTCTGGAGCCTGTGCTCCACAATAAGAGAGGCTGCGATAGTGAGAGGCCCGCGCACCGTGATGAAGAGTGGCCCCAGCTTGCCGCAACTAGAGAAAGCCCTCGCACAGAAACGAAGACCCAACACAGCCATAAATAATAAATAAATAAATTAAAAAAAATATATATGCAGACGACATTCTGATCGCCAGCCCTACTAAGGAGGCCTCTGGACTACCTAGCCAATAAAAGATAGAAGGTGTCCAAGAAAAAGGCTCAAATATCACAGACTAAGGTGACCTGCCTGGGCTTCATTCTCACAGAAGATCGGAGAAGCCCATCCCAGGAAAGGGAAGAAGCCATTTGCAGCCTCACCCTTCCTAAAACTAGAAGACAGCTTAGGGGTTCCTGGGGAGACCAGGGTTTGCTGCATCTGAATCCCTAACTACAGTCTAATACCTGGGCCTCTATATGAAACACTGAAAGGAAAAGATGATGATCCTTTTGAATAGAATCCAGAAGCGGCCTTTCAAGAATGGAAAGAGCAGTCAATTCAGACCCTTGCCCTGGACCTCCTTAATTTAGCTAAACCCTTTGACCTTTACATTCCTGGTCGAAGGCGAATTGCCCTTGGAGTTTTAGTGCCAAAACTGGGACCACTTGAAATGGAACAACGCAAGAATGCCCTCCAGGCATTGGCCAGCCACCCCATCCGACCAGGATACTGGGGGTATCTAAAAACCTGGAAATGAGCAGCCCGCAAGGCCAGCTCCCTCCTAAGGGTAAAGGACGCCACTTGGTGATCCTAACCACCCACCATGCCCTGAAGTTGCAGGGATCGCTCCGTGGGCACAATGACCTCGAGTGAGGAGGCCCTCCAACTCCAACCTCCAGAGAGACAACCTGAGGCAACAGGCCCCCATGACGACTCGTGTGACCATCACTTGACCTGGAGCTTCTCTCAGAAAACCACAAGAGTGTGCCCCAAAAGAACAGACTATTGCTTGCAGGACTTACTGCACCCAGAGCGGAGCTAATAAACCTGGCAGGGGACCCGTAAATAACGCTGCCACCATAGAAAAGCCTACAGACACCATGGTGACGGCGACCAATGAGACCAGATGTACTCCTGGTTACTTCAAAAGGGCGGTGACTGAGTGGCCGTCATGGTCCTGGATCACCACCGGCCCTGGACTGTCTGGGAGTTGAGCAGGCAGGGCTCTGACACCTGGTGCTGTTTGTACGTTAATTCAGTGGCCTAACTGAAGAAAGCGCAGACTACTGGTCAGAGCATCTAGGCTGGCAGAAACCGTCAGCCTAAGGGGGCCGAACCAATGTGGAGCAGGGTAAAACCGGCCCCCCCAGCGTCCCTGCGCATCTCTTTCCTGGACCCTTAAAGGTCATTAGAATCTATAAAACTTCCAACGCTGGTGCTCAGGCAGACGAGCAGTGAGGGAGGAGGCCTGGGGACAATCAACCTCACCTGGAGGCTGCTGGGGAGAAGTCCTGCCCCTCCCCCCCGGGTATGAGGACACCCAACTCAGCACGAAGCATTTACAGAAGAGGTGTCTGCACCCTCAGCGCCCCAAGAATGTGGAATGGGACAAGAGGCAGAGGAGGGGTTTGTCACCGGCAAAGCCCATTAAAAATTCCTGGGAGATAAAAATAGAATCTGGGCAATAAAATAAAGTCTAACCTTTTTTTCCTGTGTGCTTTTTCTAATTTCACTTGTTCCTAGGTTTCCACAGGCAGAGGTCCCACACCTGGCACTTCAGACCCGATTTCCTAGTGCAAAATGGCTGTGCCGACACCTCAGCTCTCGGGGCCCTGTGCAGACTCCGCCACATAGAGCCTGAGCTCCAGCCAACTCAGCCCTCGAGAGCTCCGCCCCGTCCCTCCCGCTGACGCTGACGGGATCCCTACAGAGCAGCCCGGCCCACAGTCCGCAGGGGAGCGCACGCTCTCACCTCTCCATTCTCTGATCAAAATATAAAGTTTTCCTTTGCTTCTGAACCAAACTCAGTCTCGATCTGTTGGCTCCAATGACACTGGGCAGGGGGACCCTTGTTGGGGCCGACTCTGCAGGATCAGTAACAGAATTTGAGAACATTGTAACTTCAATGAACAGATGTGTGAGCCAAATATTGTAACTTCAATGAACAGATGTGTGAGCCAAACTGTAGTTAACATAGAGCAGTGTATAAGGCTCATGTAAAATAAGGTATTTCTAACACTTCCATTTGATATTTCCATCACTTTATTATAAGCAAGTTCAGTGGAGGGGTTTGTCGTATTTGTCAGGTCAACATTAGAGAAATGCAGTGATTTCTTTACAAGGATGTGGATCTACTAATCTTGGCTGAAGTTTCAATCTTGTTTTGAATGATTTTCCATTGAAAATGATACCTCTCTTTCAGCTCCTAGATTTCTGAGAAGTATTAAATCTTGTATTTTTTTATTACCAAAGGGGAAAGGTGGGAGGAGGGATAAATTAACAGTTTCGGATTAACATATACACACTGCTATGTATAAAATATATCATCAACAAGGAACTGCTGTATAGCACAGGGAACTATACTCAATATTTTGTAATAACCCCTAAGGGGAAATAATCTGAAAAACAATAGATATCAATATCGACATCATCTATCAACTACAGATAAAATGGAAACTAAAGGAGGCCGATGGTGAGCATTTCTGACCATGAAGACTTCAATCCTCTAAAGTTCGGACTCTGCCTACAGCCCAGTCCCTTAATGAACATACATGTACCAGTAGCTTAAAAATTCCCCAGATTGGGGTTCGGGGAGACACTGATTTGAAAAAATCCCTGGAGTTCTCCTTACATACATGGGACCTTTCCTACAGCTAAAACATGCCTGTGACACCCAGAAGATGGTACACGGTTGGATCAGGAAGATTTTGGAAAAGGCACCTCATCTCCTAATCCCCTGGTTGTCGGGTTCACCCCTCCAGCCCCTTTCCTAACATTCTAAACACTTGAGGATGTCAGCACCTTCAACATCCTGTTGCACAGAGTTTGAAATTTGTCCAGAGGATGAAGGGGAATGAGGAGAAACAATGAGAGAAAAGCCCTAGATGTTCAGACAGGCACAGGTCACTCTAATTTCCCATCAAGAAGAAGAATTAACCACAGGCTCAGCCTGCCCCACGGAACCAGTATAAGGCCTAAAGCAATCCTGTGGTTTTGCAGCCAGCTCACAAAAAAGTGAGTTGAAAAATGGAGCTCAGGGGCACTGCAATTCACAAACATGCAGAGTTATAAATGATCACTCTCATCCAAAAATATATTGAGGGAAGGCAACGAAGAGGATTTGAAAGCAAGGCAGAATTGCAGGAAACAAATTTCAGGAGGTAGATTCGAATCGCCTTTAAAGCACATGAAAAGCGGTAAAACATCGAAAATGATGCCCTTGGCCAAAGAGGGAATATACCTTTTTTCCTGAATATATTCAGGAAAAAACGCATATGCCTTTTTTCGCCAATCAAGCAAGCCAGAAATGCAAATGAGCACTACAAAGAAGTCTCAATTCCCAGGGGTCAAAAGGGCCATTCTAAAAGAGTGTAAAACCCAGAAATGCAGGAAGGCCATGGAGAAAAGACAGCCTTGTAAGGCTGATGGGCGGGATGTAATTTGCCAACGGCCACTCTGAGAAGTGTATGGTATTTCCTAAAACATCTAAAAAACAAAGCTAGAGAGCGTAGGGCACTTCAACTCATGGGCGTATAAAATGGGAAAATAAAAAATAACAAGACACAGGCACCCGAAAGTTTAGGGCTGCTCTATTGACAAGAAACTCCATTTCGTTACACCTTAAATATCCCAGGAAAGAGAAAAATGGATAAAGAAGTTGTGGTCCTTATGTACAACGGAATATCACTCAGCCATGAAATCAACGTCATAAGGCTAGTAGCAGCATGATGAGTGGATTTAGGTACGACGATTCTAAGTGAAATAAGTCACACAGAAAAAGACACTTATCATAAGATATTACTTATAGAGGGAATGTAAAAACCGCTACCCTTGAACTGAATTACAAAACAGAAAAGAGTCACGTTTAGAAAACACACTATGGCTGCTTAACGGGAAAGGTGAGGTGGGGTGATGCATAAAACAAGGGTTTCAAATTAGCTCAGATACCGTTCCATAAACCCAATATGTAATAGACACGACCTACTCCTTGCTCAGTGAACTGGACTCAACACCCCCTATTCACCGCCCAAGAATATATCTGACTAGTAAGAATCTTAAAACCTATGTATTGATATCTCTCTGTAAGTAAGTCAAGTGGGTGTAAAGCGGCATAAACACAGCAGTGAAAAGCAGCTAAACCCCTTTATAAAAATCAATCACTTTTAAAAACCTGTGAAACAAAGACAGTTAAAGAGAGAGAAATTCTTACTAAATTCATTCAGGGGCTGTGATGCCACCTGGATTGACCATATCTAGACCCACAGCTGATTGAGACATAAGGGTGGACACTCTTGGGGCTGAGAGGTTTGGTGAGGCTGGGTGAGCAAACGCAGACCCTTTAGAGTAATACTGCGTGGTACCCATCCCATGGGTCCCAAATCTCCAGGTTCAAGAGCATCTTCCTTCATCGAAAACATGCATTAGAAACCCAGAAGATGGTACACCGTGTGATCGGGAAAGGTTTCTAAAACGCACCTCATTTCTCATCTCCTTGTGCTCGGGTTCGCCTTTCCAGCCGCTTTACTAGCAATCTCCCTCCTTGGAGAATCAGCACCTTTAACCTCCTGTTCCGTACAGGTTGCAATTTGTCCTGAGGATGAACGGGAACAGGGGGAACCAATGAGACACTAGCTGTAGGTGTTGGGACAGGCACAGGTCACTCTATTTTCCCATCAGGAAGAAGAATTAACCACAGGCTCAGCCTGCCGCCCGGGATCAGAATAGAGCCTGAAGCAATCCTGCGCTTTTGCGGCCAGCTCCCAAGAAAGCGAGTTGAAAAATGGAGCTCAGGGGCACTGCAATTCACAAACCTGCAGAGTTATAAATGATAACTCTCGTCCACAAATATATTGAGGGAAGGCAACGAAGAGGATTTGAAAGCAAGGCAGAATTGCAGGAAACAGATTTCAGGAGGTAGATTCGAATCGCCTTTAAAGCACGGGAAAAGCGGCAAAACCTCGACAATGATGCCCTTGGCCAAAAAGGGCGTATGCGTTTTTTCCTGAATATATTCAGGAAAAAACGCATACGCCCTTTTTGACCAAACAAGCAACCTGGAAAGGCAAATCAGCGCTGCAAAGAAGTCTCGCTTCCCATCGGTCAAAAGGGCCATGCTGAATAAATTTCAAAACCAGAAATGCAGGACAGGCCATGGAGAAACGGGAGCCTTGCTACGCTGATGGGCGGGATGTACATTGCCAACAGCCACTCTGGAGAAGTGTACGGTGTGTCCTGAAACATCGAAAAAACTCAGCTTAGAGAGCATAGGGCACTTCCACTCATGGGCGTATAAATTGGGAAAACTAAAAATCAGCAAGACACAGGCACCCCAAAGTTTAGGTCTGCTCTGTTGACAAGAACCTCCAATTCGTTACACCTTAAATATACCAGGAAAGAGAAAAATGGATAAAGAATTTGTGGTCCTTATGTACAACGGAATATCACACAGCCATGAAATCAACTTCATAAGGCTAGTAGCAGCATGATGAGTGGATTTAGGTACGACGATTCTAAGTGAAATAAGTCACACAGAAAAAGACACTTATCATAAGATATCACTTATAGAGGGAATGTAAAAACCGCTACCCTTGAACTGAGTTACAAAACAGAACAGAGTCACACGTTGAGATAACACACTATGGCTGCTTAACGGGAAAGGTGAGGTGGGGTGATGCATAAAATAAGGGTTTCAAATTACATCAGATACCGTTCCATAAACCCAATATGTAATAGACACGACCTACTCCTTGCTCAGTGAACTGGACTCAACACCCCCTATTCACCGCCCAAGAGTATATCTGACTAGTAAGAATCTTAAAACCTATGTATTGATATCTCTCTGTATGTGAGTCAAGTGGGTGTAAGGCGTCATAAACACAGCAGTAAAAAACAGCTAAACCCCTTTATAAAAATCAATTACTTTTAAAAACCCGTGAAACAAAGACAGTGAAAGAGAGAGAAATTCTTACTAAATTCGTTCAGGGGCTGTGATGCCACCTGGATTGACCATATCTAGACCCACAGCTGATTGAGACATAAGGGTGGACACGCTTGGGGCTGAGAGGTTTGGTGAGGTTGGGTGAGCAAACGCAGACCCTTTAAATAATACTGCGTGGTACCCATCCCATGGGTCCCAAATCTCCAGGTTCAAGGGCATCTTCCTTCATCGAAAACATGCATTAGAAACCCAGAAGATGGTACACCGTGTGATCGGGAAAGGTTTCTAAAACGCACCTCATTTCTGATCTCCTTGGGCTCGGGTTCGCCATTCCAGCCGCTTTACTAGCAATCTCTCTCCTTGGAGAATCAGAACCTTTAACCTCCTGTTCCATACAGGTTTCAATTTGTCCTGAGGATGAACGGGAAGAGGGGCAACCAATGAGACACTAGCTCTAGGGGTTGGGACAGGCACAGGTCACTCTATTTTCCCATCAGGAAGTAGAATTAACCACAGGCTCAGACTGCCGCCCGGGACCAGAATAGGGCCTGAAGCAATCCTGCGCTTTTGCGGCCAGCTCCCAAGAAAGCGAGTTGAAAAATGGAGCTCAGGGGCAGTGCAATTCACAAACCTGCAGAGTTATAAATGATAAATCTCGTCCACAAATATATTGAGGGAAGGCAACGAAGAGGATTTGAAAGCAAGGCAGAATTGCAGGAAACAGATTTCAGGAGGTAGATTCGAATCGCCTTTAAAGCACGGGAAAAGCGGCAAAACCTCGACAATGATGCCCTTGGCCAAAAAGGGCGCATGCGTTTTTTCCTGAATATATTCAGGAAAAAACGCATGCGCCCTTTTTGGCCAACCAAGCAACCTGGAAAGGCAAATCAGCGCTACAAAGAAGTCTCGCTTCCCATCGGTCAAAAGGGCCATGCTGAATAAAGTGTCAAAACCAGAAATGCAGGACAGGCCATGGAGAAACGGGAGCCTTGCTACGCTGATGGGCGGGATGTAAATTGCCAACAGCCACTCTGGAGAAGTGTACGGTGTGTCCTGAAACATCGAAAAAACTCAGCTTAGAGAGCATAGGGCACTTCCACTCATGGGCGTATAAATTGGGAAAACTAAAAATCAGCAAGACACAGGCACCCCAAAGTTTAGGGCTGCTCTGTTGACAAGAACCTCCACTTCGTTACACCTTAAATATCCCAGGAAAGAGAAAAATGGATAAAGAAGTTGTGGTCCTTATGTACAAAGGAATATCACTCAGCCATGAAATCAACGTCATAAGGCTAGTAGCAGCATGATGAGTGGATTTAGGTATGACGATTCTAAGTGAAATAAGTCACACAGAAAAAGACACTTATCATAAGATATCACTTATAGAGGGAATGTAAAAACCGCTACCCTTGAACTGAATTACAAAACAGAAGAGAGTCACACGTTTAGAAAGCACACTATGGCTGCTTAACGGGAAAGTTGAGGTGGGGTGATGCATAAAACAAGGGTTTCAAATTAGCTCAGAGACCGTTCCATAAACCCAATAAGTAATAGACACGACCTACTCCTTGCTCAGTGAACTGGACTCAACACCCCCTATTCACCGCCCAAGAATATATCTGACTAGTAAGAATCTTAAAACCTATGTATTGATATCTCTCTGAAAGTGAGTCAAGTGGGTGTAAAGCGGCATAAACACAGCACTGAAAAGCAGATAACCCCTTTATAAAAATCAATCACTTTTAAAAACCTGTGAAACAAAGACAGTGAAAGAGAGAGAAATTCTTACTAAATTCGTTCAGGAGCTGTGATGCCACCTGGATTGACCATATATAGACCCACAGCTGATTGAGGCATAAGGGTGGACACTCTTGGGGCTGAGAGGTTTGGTGAGGCTGGGTGAGCAAACGCAGACCCTTTAAAGTAATACTGCGTGGTTCCCATTCCATGGGTCCCAAATCTCCAGGTTCAAGGGCATCTTCCTACATCAAAAACATGCATGAGAAACCCAGAAGATGGTACACCGTGTGATCGGGAAAGGTTTCTAAAACGCACCTCATTTCTCATCTCCTTGTGCTCGGGTTCGCCATTCCAGCCACTTTACTAGCAATCTCCCTCCTTGGAGAATCAGCACCTTTAACCTCCTGTTCCGTACAGGTTGCAATTTGTCCTGAGGATGAACGGGAAGAGGGGGAACCAATGAGACACTAGCTCTAGGTGTTGGGACAGGCACAGGTCACTCTATTTTCCCATCAGGAAGAAGAATTAACCACAGGCTCAGCCTGCCGCCCGGGACCAGAATAGGGCCTGAAGCAATCCTGCGCTTTTGCGGCCAGCTCCCAAGAAAGCGAGTTGAAAAATGGAGCTCAGGGGCACTGCAATTCACAAACCTGCAGAGTTATAAATGATAACTCTCGTTCACAAATATATTGACGGAAGAAAGCGAAGAGGATTTGAAAGCAAGGCAGAATTGCAGGAAACAGATTTCAGGAGGTAGATTCGAATCGCCTTTAAAGCACGGGAAAAGCGGCAAAACCTCGACAATGATGCCCTTGGCCAAAAAGGGCGTATGCATTTTTGCCTGAATATATGCAGGAAAAAACGCATACGCCCTTTTTGGCCAACCAAGCAACCTGGAAAGGCAAATCAGCGCTGCAAAGAAGTCTCACTTCCCTTCGGTCAAAAGTGCCATGCTGAACAAAGTGTCAAAACCAGAAATGCAGGACAGGCCATGGAGAAACGGGAGCCTTGCTATGCTGATGGGCGGGATGTAGATTGCCAACAGCCACTCTGGAGAAGTGTACGGTGTGTCCTGAAACATCGAAAAAACTCAGCTTAGAGAGCATAGGGCACTTCCACTCATGGGCGTATAAATTGGGAAAACTAAAAATCAGCAAGACACAGGCACCCCAAAGTTTAAGGCTGCTCTGTTGACAAGAACCTCCACTTCGTTACACCTGAAATATCCCAGGAAAGAGAAAAATGGATAAAGAAGTTGTGGTCCTTATGTACAAAGGAATATCACTCAGCCATGAAATCAACGTCATAAGGCTAGTAGCAGCATGATGAGTGGATTTAGGTACGACGATTCTAAGTGAAATAAGTCACACAGAAAAAGACACTTATCATAAGATATCACTTATAGAGGGAATGTAAAAACCGCTACCCTTGAACTGAATTACAAAACAGAAGAGATTCACACGTTTAGAAAGCACACTATGGCTGCTTAACGGGAAAGTTGAGGTGGGGTGATGCATAAAACAAGGGTTTCAAATTAGCTCAGAGACCGTTCCATAAACCAAATAAGTAATAGACATGACCTACTCCTTGCTCAGTGAACTGGACTCAACACCCCCTATTCACCGCCTAAGAATATGTCTGACTAGTAAGAATCTTAAAACTTATGAATTTATATCTCTCTGTAAGTGAGTCAAGTGGGTGTAAAGCAGCATAAACACAGCAGTGAAAAGCAGCTAAACCCCTTTATAAAAATCAATCACTTTTAAAAACCCGTGAAACAAAGACAGTGAAAGATAGAGAAATTCTTACTAAATTCGTTCAGGGGCTGTGATGCCACCTGGATTGACCATATCTAGACCCACAGCTCATTGAGACATAAGGGTGGACACTCTTGGGGCTGAGAGGTTTGGTGAGGTTGGGTGAGCAAATGCAGACCCTTTAGAGTAATACTGCGTGGTACCCATCCCATGGGGCCCAAATCTAAAAGTTCAAGGGCATCTTCCTACATCGAAAACATGCATGAGAATCCCCGAAGATGGTACACCGTGTGATCGGTAAAGGTTTCTAAAACGCACCTCATTTCTCATCTCCTTGTGCTCGGGTTCGCCATTCCAGCCGCTTTACTAGCAATCTCCCTCCTTGGAGAATCAGCACCTTTAACCTCCTGTTCCGTACAGGTTGCAATTTGTCCTGAGGATGAACGGGAAGAGGGGGAACCAATGAGACACTAGCTCTAGGTGTTGGGACAGGCACAGGTCACTCTATTTTCCCATCAGGAAGAAGAATTAACCACAGGCTCAGCCTGCCGCCCGGGACCAGAATAGGGCCTGAAGCAATCCTGCGCTTTTGCGGCCAGCTCCCAAGAAAGCGAGTTGAAAAATGGAGCTTAGGGGCACTGCAATTCACAAACCTGCAGAGTTATAAATGATAACTCTCGTCCACAAATATATTGACGGAAGACAACGAAGAGGATTTGAAAGCGAGGCAGAATTGCAGGAAACAGATTTCAGGAGGTAGATTCGAATCGCCTTTAAAGCACGGGAAAAGCGGCAAAACCTCGACAATGATGCCCTTGGCCAAAAAGGGCGTATGCGTTTTTTCCTGAATATATGCAGGAAAAAACGCATACGCCCTTTTTGGCCAACCAAGCAACCTGGAAAGGCAAATCAGCGCTGCAAAGAAGTCTCACTTTCCATCGGTCAGAAGGGCCATGCTGAATAAAGTGTCAAAACCAGAAATGCAGGACAGGCCATGGAGAAACGGGAGCCTTGCTACGCTGATGGGCGGGATGTAAATTGCCAACAGCCACTCTTGAGAAGTGTACGGTGTGTCCTGAAACATCGAAAAAACTCAGCTTAGAGAGCATAGGGCACTTCCACTCATGGGCGTATAAATTGGGAAAACTAAAAATCAGCAAGACACAGGCACCCCAAAGTTTAGGGCTGCTCTGTTGACAAGAACCTCCACTTCGTTACACCTTAAATATCCCAGGAAAGAGAAAAATGGATAAAGAAGTTGTTTTCCTTATGTACAATGGAATATCACTCAGCCATGAAATCAACGTCATAAGGCTAGTAGCAGCATGATGAGTGGATTTAGGTACGACGATTCTAAGTGAAATAAGTCACACAGAAAAAGACACTTATCATAAGATATCACTTATAGAGGGAAGGTAAAACCGCTACCCTTGAACTGAATTACAAAACAGAACAGAGTCACACGTTTAGAAAACACACTATGGCTGCTTAACGGGAAAGTTGAGGTGGGGTGATGCATAAAACAAGGGTTTCAAATTAGCTCAGAGACCGTTCCATAAACCCAATAAGTAATAGACACGACCTATTCCTTGCTCAGTGAACTGGACTCAACACCCCCTATTCACCGCCTAAGAATATATCTGACAAGTAAGAATCTTAAAACTTATGTATTTATATCTCTCTGTAAGTGAGTCAAGTGGGTGTAAAGCGGCATAAACACAGCAGTGAAAAGCAGCTAAACCCCTTTATAAAAATCAATCACTTTTAAAAACCCGTGAAACAAAGACAGTGAAAGAGAGAGAAATTCTTACTAAATTCGTCCAGGGGCTGTGATGCCACCTGGATTGACCATATCTAGACCCACAGCTGATTGAGACATAAGGGTGGACACTCTTGGGGCTGAGAGGTTTGGTGAGGTTGGGTGAGCAAACGCAGACCCTTTAGAGTAATACTGCGTGGTACCCATCCCATGGGTCCCAAATCTCCAGGTTCAAGGGCATCTTCCTACATCGAAAACATGCATGAGAAACCCTGAAGATGGTACACCGTGTGATCGGGAAAGGTTTCTAACACGCACCTCATTTCTCATCTCCTTGTGCTCGGGTTCGCCATTCCAGCCGCTTTACTAGCAATCTCCCTCCTTGGAGACTCAGCACCTTTAACCTCCTGTTCCGTACAGGTTGCAATTTGTCCTGAGGATGAACGGGAAGAGGGGGAACCAATGAGACACTAGCTCTAGGTGTTGGGACAGGCACAGGTCACTCTATTTTCCCATCAGGAAGAAGAATTAACCACAGCCTCAGCCTGCCGCCCGGGACCAGAATAGGGCCTGAAGCAATCCTGCGCTTTTGCGGCCAGCTCCCAAGAAAGCGAGTTGAAAAATGGAGCTCAGGGGCACTGCAATTCACAAACCTGCAGAGTTATAAATGATAACTCTCGTCCACAAATATATTGACGGAAGACAACGAAGAGGATTTGAAAGCAAGGCAGAATTGCAGGAAACAGATTTCAGGAGGTAGATTCGAGTCTCCTTTAAAGCACGGGAAAAGCGGCAAAACCTCGACAATGATGCCCTTGGCCAAAAAGGGCGTATGCGTTTTTTCCTGAATATATTCAGGAAAAAAACGCATACGCCCTTTTTGGCCAACCAAGCAACCTGGAAAGGCAAATCAGCGCTACAAAGAAGTCTCGCTTCCCATCGGTCAAAAGGGCCATGCTGAATAAAGTGTCAAAACCAGAAATGCAGGACAGGCCATGGAGAAACGGGAGCCTTGCTACGCTGATGGGCGGGATGTAAATTGCCAACAGCCACTCTGGAGAAGTGTACGGTGTGTCCTGAAACATCGAAAAAACTCAGCTTAGAGAGCATAGAGCACTTCCACTCATGGGCGTATAAATTGGGAAAACTAAAAATCAGCAAGACACAGGCACCCCAAAGTTTAGGGCTGCTCTGTTGACAAGAACCTCCACTTCGTTACACCTTAAATATCCCAGGAAAGAGAAAAATGGATAAAGAAGTTGTGGTCCTTATGTACAATGGAATATCACTCAGCCATGAAATCAACGTCATAAGGCTAGTAGCAGCATGATGAGTGGATTTAGGTACGACGATTCTAAGTGAAATAAGTCACACAGAAAAAGACACTTATCATAAGATATCACTTATAGAGGGAATGTAAAAACCGCTACCCTTGAACTGAATTACAAAACAGAAGAGAGTCACACGTTTAGAAAGCACACTATGGCTGGTTAACGGGAAAGGTGAGGTGGGGTGATGCATAAAACAAGGGTTTCAAATTAGCTCAGAGACCGTTCCATATACCAAATAAGTAATAGACATGACCTACTCCTTGCTCAGTGAACTGGACTCAACACCCCCTATTCACCGCCTAAGAATATGTCTGACTAGTAAGAATCTTAAAACTTATGAATTGATATCTCTCTGTAAGTGAGTCAAGTGGGTGTAAAGCAGCATAAACACAGCAGTGAAAAGCAGCTAAACCCCTTTATAAAAATCAATCACTTTTAAAAACCCGTGAAACAAAGAGAGTGAAAGAGAGAGAAATTCTTACGAAATTCGTTCAAGGGCTGTGATGACACCTGGATTGACCATATCTAGACCCACAGCTGATTGAGACATAAGGGTGGACACTCTTGGGGCTGAGAGGTTTGGTGAGGTTGGGTGAGCAAACGCAGACCCTTTAGAGTAATACTGCGTGGTACCCATCCCATGGGTCCCAAATCTCCAGGTTCAAGGGCATCTTCCTACATCGAAAACATGCATGAGAATCCCAGAAGATGGTACACCGTGTGATCGGGAGAGGTTTCTAAAACGCACCTCATTTCTCATCTCCTTGTGCTCGGGTTCGCCATTCCAGCCACTTTACTAGCAATCTCCCTCCTTGGAGAATCAGCACCTTTAACCTCCTGTTCCGTACAGGTTGCAATTTGTCCTGAGGATGAACGGGAAGAGGGGGAACCAATGAGACACTAGCTCTAGGTGTTGGGACAGGCACAGGTTACTCTAATTTCCCATCAGGAAGAAGAATTAACCACAGGCTCAGCCTGCCGCCCGGGACCAGAATAGGGCCTGAAGCAATCCTGCGCTTTTGCGGCCAGCTCCCAAGAAAGCGAGTTGAAAAATGGAGCTCAGGGGCACTGCAATTCACAGACCTGCAGAGTTATAAATGATAACTCTCGTCCACAAATATATTGACGGAAGACAACGAAGAGGATTTGAAAGCAAGGCAGAATTGCAGGAAACAGATTTCAGGAGGTAGATTCGAGTCTCCTTTAAAGCACGGGAAAAGCGGCAAAACCTCGACAATGATGCCCTTGGCCAAAAAGGGCGTATGCGTTTTTTCCTGAATATATTCAGGAAAAAACGCATACGCCCTTTTTGGCCAACCAAGCAACCTGGAAAGGCAAATCAGCGCTGCAAAGAAGTCTCGCTTCCCATCGGTCAAAAGGGCCATGCTGAATAAAGTGTCAAAACCAGAAATGCAGGACAGGCCATGGAGAAACGGGAGCCTTGCTACGCTGATGGGCGGGATGTAAATTGCCAACAGCCACTCTGGAGAAGTGTACGGTGTGTCCTGAAACATCGAAAAAACTCAGCTTAGAGAGCATAGGGCACTTCCACTCATGGGCGTATAAATTGGGAAAACTAAAAATCAGCAAGACACAGGCACCCCAAAGTTTAGGGCTGCTCTGTTGACAAGAACCTCCACTTCGTTACACCTTAAATATCCCAGGAAAGAGAAAAATGGATAAAGAAGTTGTGGTCCTTATGTACAAAGGAATATCACTCAGCCATGAAATCAACGTCATAAGGCTAGTAGCAGCATGATGAGTGGATTTAGGTATGACGATTCTAAGTGAAATAAGTCACACAGAAAAAGACACTTATCATAAGATATCACTTATAGAGGGAATGTAAAAACCGCTACCCTTGAACTGAATTACAAAACAGAAGAGAGTCACACGTTTAGAAAGCACACTATGGCTGCTTAACGGGAAAGTTGAGGTGGGGTGATGCATAAAACAAGGGTTTCAAATTAGCTCAGAGACCGTTCCATAAACCCAATAAGTAATAGACACGACCTATTCCTTGCTCAGTGAACTGGACTCAACACCCCCTATTCACCGCCTAAGAATATATCTGACAAGTAAGAATCTTAAAACTTATGTATTTATATCTCTCTGTAAGTGAGTCAAGTGGGTGTAAAGCGGCATAAACACAGCAGTGAAAAGCAGCTAAACCCCTTTATAAAAATCAATCACTTTTAAAAACCCGTGAAACAAAGACAGTGAAAGAGAGAGAAATTCTTACAAAATTCGTTCAAGGGCTGTGATGCCACCGGGATTGACCATATCTAGACCCACAGCTGATTGAGACATAAGGGTGGACACTCTTGGGGTTGAGAGGTTTGGTGAGGTTGGGTGAGCAAACGCAGACCCTTTAGAGTAATACTGCGTGGTACCCATCCCATGGGTCACAAATCTCCAGGTTCAAGGGCATCTTCCTACATCAAAAACATGCATGAGAAACCCTGAAGATGGTACACCGTGTGATCGGGAAAGGTTTCTAAAACGCACCTCATTTCTCATCTCCTTGTGCTCGGGTTCGCCATTCCAGCCGCTTTACTAGCAATCTCCCTCCTTGGAGAATCAGCACCTTTAACCTCCTGTTCCGTACAGGTTGCAGTTTGTCCTGAGGATGAACGGGAAGAGGGGGAACCAATGAGACACTAGCTCTAGGGGTTGGGACAGGCACAGGTCACTCTATTTTCCCATCAGGAAGAAGAATTAACCACAGGCTCAGCCTGCCGCCTGGGACCAGAATAGGGCCTGAAGCAATCCTGTGCTTTTGCGGCCAGCTCCCAAGAAAGCGAGTTGAAAAATGGAGCTCAGGGGCACTGCAATTCACAAACCTGTAGAGTTATAAATGATAACTCTCGTCCACAAATATATTGACGGAAGACAACGAAGAGGATTTGAAAGCAAGGCAGAATTGCAGGAAACAGATTTCAGGAGGTAGATTCGAATCGCCTTTAAAGCACGGGAAAAGCGGCAAAACCTCGACAATGATGCCCTTGGCCAAAAAGGGCGTATGCGTTTTTTCCTGAATATATTCAGGAAAAAACGCATACGCCCTTTTTGGCCAACCAAGCAACCTGGAAAGGCAAATCAGCGCTACAAAGAAGTCTCGCTTCCCATCGGTCAAAAGGGCCATGCTGAATAAAGTGTCAAAACCAGAAATGCAGGACAGGCCATGGAGAAACGGGAGCCTTGCTACGCTGATGGGCGTGATGTAAATTGCCAACAGCCACTCTGCAGAAGTGTACGGTGTGTCCTGAAACATCGAAAACACTCAGCTTAGACAGCATAGGGCACTTCCACTCACGGGCGTATAAATTGGGAAAACTAAAAATCAGCAAGGCACAGGCACCCCAAAGTTTAGGGCTGCTCTGTTGACAAGAACCTCCACTTCGTTACACCTTAAATATCCCAGGAAAGAGAAAAATGGATAAAGAAGTTGTGGTCCTTATGTACAATGGAATATCACTCAGCCATGAAATCAACGTCATAAGGCTAGTAGCAGCATGATGAGTGGATTTAGGTACGACGATTCTAAGTGAAATAAGCCACACAGAAAACGACACTTATCATAAGATATCACTTATAGAGGGAATGTAAAACCGCTACCCTTGAACTGAATTACAAAACAGAACAGAGTCACACGTTTAGAAAACACACTATGGCTGCTTAACGGGAAAGGTGAGGTGGGGTGATGCATAAAACAAGGGTTTCAAATTAGCTCAGAGACCGTTCCATAAACCCAATATGTAATAGACAAGACCTACTCCTTGCTCAGTGATCTGGACTCAAAACCCCCTATTCACCGCCCAAGAATATATCTGACTAGTAAGAATCTTAAAACCTATGTATTGATATCTGTCTGTATGTGAGTCAAGTGGGTGTAAAGCGGCATAAACACAGCAGTAAAAAACAGCTAAACCCCTTTATAAAAATCCATTACTTTTAAAAACCCGTGAAACAAAGACAGTGAAAGAGAGAGAAATTCTTACTAAATTCGTTCAAGGGCTGTGATGCCACCTGGATTGACCATATCTAGACCCACAGCTGATTGAGGCATAAGGGTGGACACTCTTGGGGCTGAGAGGTTTGGTGAGGTTGGGTGAGCAAACGCAGACCCTTTAGAGTAATACTGCGTGGTACCCATCCCATGGGTCCCAAATCTCCAGGTTCAAGGGCATCTTCCTACATCGAAAACATGCATGAGAATCCCAGAAGATGGTACACCGTGTGATCGGGAAAGGTTTCTAACACGCACCTCATTTCTCATCTCCTTGTGCTCGGGTTCGCCATTCCAGCCGCTTTACTAGCAATCTCCCTCCTTGGAGAATCAGCACCTTTAACCTCCTGTTCCCTACAGGTTGCAATTTGTCCTGAGGATGAACGGGAAGAGGGGGAACCAATGAGACACTAGCTCTAGGTGTTGGGACAGGCACAGGTCACTCTATTTTCCCATCAGGAAGAAGAATTAACCACAGGCTCAGCCTGCCGCCCGGGACCAGAATAGGGCCTGAAGCAATCCTGCGCTTTTGCGGCCAGCTCCCAAGAAAGCGAGTTGAAAAATGGAGCTCAGGGGCACTGCAATTCACAAACCTGCAGAGTTATAAATGATAACTCTCGTCCACAAATATATTGACGGAAGACAACAAAGAGGATTTGAAAGCAAGGCAGAATTGCAGGAAACAGATTTCAGGAGGAAGATTCGAATCGCCTTTAAAGCACGGGAAAAGCGGCAAAACCTCGACAATGATGCCCTTGGCCAAAAAGGGCGTATGCGTTTATTCCTGAATATATTCGGGAAAAAACGCATACGCCCTTTTTGGCCAACCAAGCAACCTGGAAAGGCAAATCAGCGCTACAAAGAAGTCTCGCTTCCCATCGGTCAAAAGGGCCATGCTGAATAAAGTGTCAAAACCAGAAATGCAGGACAGGCCATGGAGAAACGGGAGCCTTGCTACGCTGATGGGCGGGATGTAAATTGCCAACAGCCACTCTGGAGAAGTGTACGGTGTGTCCTGAAACATCGAAAAAACTCAGCTTAGACAGCATAGGGCACTTCCATTCACGGGCGTATAAATTGGGAAAACTAAAAATCAGCAAGACACAGGCACCCCAAAGTTTAGGGCTGCTCTGTTGACAAGAACCTCCACTTCGTTACACCTTAAATATCCCAGGAAAGAGAAAAATGGATAAAGAAGTTGTGGTCCTTATGTACAATGGAATATCACTCAGCCATGAAATCAACGTCATAAGGCTAGTAGCAGCATGATGAGTGGATTTAGGTACGACGATTCTAAGTGAAATAAGTCACACAGAAAAAGACACTTATCATAAGATATCACTTATAGAGGGAATGTAAAAACCGCTACCCTTGAACTGAATTACAAAACAGAACAGAGTCACACGTTTAGAAAACACACTATGGCTGCTTAACGGGAAAGGTGAGGTGGGGTGATGCATAAAACAAGGGTTTCAAATTAGCTCAGAGACCGTTCCATAAACCCAATATGTAATAGACAAGACCTACTCCTTGCTCAGTGATCTGGACTCTAAACCCCCTATTCACCGCCCAAGAATATATCTGACTAGTAAGAATCTTAAAACCTATGTATTGATATCTGTCTGTATGTGAGTCAAGTGGGTTAAAAGCGGCATAAACACAGCAGTTAAAAAACAGCTAAACCCCTTTATAAAAATCAATTACTTTTAAAAACCCGTGAAACAAAGACAGTGAAAGAGAGAGAAATTCTTACAAAATTCGTTCAAGGGCTGTGATGCCACCTGGATTGACCATATCTAGACCCACAGCTGATTGAGGCATAAGGGTGGACACTCTTGGGGCTGAGAGGTTTGGTGAGGTTGGGTGAGCAAACGCAGACCCTTTAGAGTAATACTGCGTGGTACCCATCCCATGGGTCCCAAATCTCCAGGTTCAAGGGCATCTTCCTACATCGAAAACATGCATGAGAAACCCTGAAGATGGTACACCGTGTGATCGGGAAAGGTTGCTAAAACGCACCTCATTTCTCATCTCCTTGTGCTCGGGTTCGCCATTCCAGCCGCTTTACTAGCAATCTCCCTCCTTGGAGAATCAGCACCTTTAACCTCCTGTTCCGTACAGGTTGCAATTTGTCCTGAGGATGAACGGGAAGAGGGGGAACCAATGAGACACTAGCTCTAGGTGTTGGGACAGGCACAGGTTACTCTAATTTCCCATCAGGAAGAAGAATTAACCACAGGCTCAGCCTTCCGCCCGGGACCAGAATAGGGCCTGAAGCAATCCTGTGCTTTTGCGGCCAGCTCCCAAGAAAGCGAGTTGAAAAATGGAGCTCAGGGGAACTGCAATTCACAAACCTGCAGAGTTATAAATGATAACTCTCGTCCACAAATATATTGACGGAAGACAACGAAGAGGATTTGAAAGCAAGGCAGAATTGCAGGAAACAGATTTCAGGAGGTAGATTCGAGTCTCCTTTAAAGCACGGGAAAAGCGGCAAAACCTCGACAATGATGCCCTTGGCCAAAAAGGGCGTATGCGTTTTTTCCTGAATATATTCAGGAAAAAACGCATACGCCCTTTTTGGCCAACCAAGCAACCTGGAAAGGCAAATCAGCGCTGCAAAGAAGTCTCGCTTCCCATCGGTCAAAAGGGCCATGCTGAATAAAGTGTCAAAACCAGAAATGCAGGACAGGCCATGGAGAAACGGGAGCCTTGCTACGCTGATGGGCGGGATGTAAATTGCCAACAGCCACTCTGGAGAAGTGTACGGTGTGTCCTGAAACATCGAAAAAACTCAGCTTAGAGAGCATAGGGCACTTCCACTCATGGGCGTATAAATTGGGAAAACTAAAAATCAGCAAGACACAGGCACCCCAAAGTTTAGGGCTGCTCTGTTGACAAGAACCTCCACTTCGTTACACCTTAAATATCCCAGGAAAGAGAAAAATGGATAAAGAAGTTGTGGTCCTTATGTACAAAGGAATATCACTCAGCCATGAAATCAACGTCATAAGGCTAGTAGCAGCATGATGAGTGGATTTAGGTATGACGATTCTAAGTGAAATAAGTCACACAGAAAAAGACACTTATCATAAGATATCACTTATAGAGGGAATGTAAAAACCGCTACCCTTGAACTGAATTACAAAACAGAAGAGAGTCACACGTTTAGAAAGCACACTATGGCTGCTTAACGGGAAAGTTGAGGTGGGGTGATGCATAAAACAAGGGTTTCAAATTAGCTCAGAGACCGTTCCATAAACCCAATAAGTAATAGACACGACCTATTCCTTGCTCAGTGAACTGGACTCAACACCCCCTATTCACCGCCTAAGAATATATCTGACAAGTAAGAATCTTAAAACTTATGTATTTATATCTCTCTGTAAGTGAGTCAAGTGGGTGTAAAGCGGCATAAACACAGCAGTGAAAAGCAGCTAAACCCCTTTATAAAAATCAATCACTTTTAAAAACCCGTGAAACAAAGACAGTGAAAGAGAGAGAAATTCTTACAAAATTCGTTCAAGGGCTGTGATGCCACCGGGATTGACCATATCTAGACCCACAGCTGATTGAGACATAAGGGTGGACACTCTTGGGGTTGAGAGGTTTGGTGAGGTTGGGTGAGCAAACGCAGACCCTTTAGAGTAATACTGCGTGGTACCCATCCCATGGGTCACAAATCTCCAGGTTCAAGGGCATCTTCCTACATCAAAAACATGCATGAGAAACCCTGAAGATGGTACACCGTGTGATCGGGAAAGGTTTCTAAAACGCACCTCATTTCTCATCTCCTTGTGCTCGGGTTCGCCATTCCAGCCGCTTTACTAGCAATCTCCCTCCTTGGAGAATCAGCACCTTTAACCTCCTGTTCCGTACAGGTTGCAGTTTGTCCTGAGGATGAACGGGAAGAGGGGGAACCAATGAGACACTAGCTCTAGGGGTTGGGACAGGCACAGGTCACTCTATTTTCCCATCAGGAAGAAGAATTAACCACAGGCTCAGCCTGCCGCCTGGGACCAGAATAGGGCCTGAAGCAATCCTGTGCTTTTGCGGCCAGCTCCCAAGAAAGCGAGTTGAAAAATGGAGCTCAGGGGCACTGCAATTCACAAACCTGTAGAGTTATAAATGATAACTCTCGTCCACAAATATATTGACGGAAGACAACGAAGAGGATTTGAAAGCAAGGCAGAATTGCAGGAAACAGATTTCAGGAGGTAGATTCGAATCGCTTTTAAAGCACGGGAAAAGCGGCAAAACCTCGACAATGATGCCCTTGGCCAAAAAGGGCGTATGCGTTTTTTCCTGAATATATGCAGGAAAAAACGCATACGCCCTTTTTGGCCAACCAAGCAACCTGGAAAGGCAAATCAGCGCTGCAAAGAAGTCTCGCTTCCCATCGGTCAGAAGGGCCATGCTGAATAAAGTGTCAAAACCAGAAATGCAGGACAGGCCATGGAGAAACGGGAGCCTTGCTACGCAGATGGGCTGGATGTAAATTGCCAACAGCCACTCTGGAGAAGTGTACGGTGTGTCCTGAAACATCGAAAAAACTGAGCTTAGAGAGCATAGGGCACTTCCACTCAAGGGCGTATAAATTGGGAAAACTAAAAATCAGCAAGACACAGGCACCCCAAAGTTTAGGGCTGCTCTGTTGACAAGAACCTCCACTTCGTTACACCTTAAATATCCCAGGAAAGAGAAAAATGGATAAAGAAGTTGTGGTCCTTATGTACAATGGAATATCACTCAGCCATGAAATCAACGTCATAAGGCTAGTAGCAGCATGATGAGTGGATTTAGGTATGACGATTCTAAGTGAAATAAGTCACACAGAAAAAGACACTTATCATAAGATATCACTTATAGAGGGAATGTAAAAACCGCTACCCTTGAAGTGAATTACAAAACAGAACAGAGTCACACGTTTAGAAAGCACACTATGGCTGCTTAACGGGAAAGGTGAGGTGGGGTGATGCATAAAACAAGGGTTTCAAATTAGCTCAGAGACCGTTCCATAAACCCAATATGTAATAGACAATACCTACTCCTTGCGCAGTGATCTGGACTCAAAACCCCCTATTCACCGCCCAAGAATATATCTGACTAGTAAGAATCTTAAAACCTATGTATTGATATCTCTCTGTAAGTGAGTCAAGTGGGTGTAAAGCGGCATAAACACAGCAGTGAAAAGCAGCTAAACCCCTTTATAAAAATCAATCACTTTTAAAAACCCGTGAAACAAAGACAGTGAAAGAGAGAGAAATTCTTACTAAATTCGTTCAAGGGCTGTGATGCCACCTGGAATGACCATATCTAGACCCACAGCTGATTGAGACATAAGGGTGGACACTCTTGGGGCTGAGAGGTTTTGTGAGGTTGGGTGAGCAAACGCAGACCCTTTAGAGTAATACTGCGTGGTACCCATCCCATGGGTCCCAAATCTCCAGGTTCAAGGGCATCTTCCTACATCGAAAACATGCATGAGAATCCCAGAAGATGGTACACCGTGTGATCGGGAAAGGTTTCTAACACGCACCTCATTTCTCATCTCCTTGTGCTCGGGTTCGCCATTCCAGCCGCTTTACTAGCAATCTCCCTCCTTGGAGAATCAGCACCTTTAACCTCCTGTTCCGTACAGGTTGCAGTTTGTCCTGAGGATGAACGGGAAGAGGGGGAACCAATGAGACACTAGCTCTAGGGGTTGGGACAGGCACAGGTCACTCTATTTTCCCATCAGGAAGAAGAATTAACCACAGGCTCAGCCTGCCGCCCGGGACCAGAATAGGGCCTGAAGCAATCCTGCGCTTTTGCGGCCAGCTCCCAAGAAAGCGAGTTGAAAAATGGAGCTCAGGGGCACTGCAATTCACAAACCTGCAGAGTTATAAATGATAACTCTCGTCCACAAATATATTGACGGAAGACAACAAAGAGGATTTGAAAGCAAGGCAGAATTGCAGGAAACAGATTTCAGGAGGTAGATTCGAATCGCCTTTAAAGCACGGGAAAAGCGGCAAAACCTCGACAATGATGCCCTTGGCCAAAAAGGGCGTATGCGTTTTTTCCTGAATATATTCAGGAAAAAACGCATACGCCCTTTTTGGCCAACCAAGCAACCTGGAAAGGCAAATCAGCGCTACAAAGAAGTCTCGCTTCCCATCGGTCAAAAGGGCCATGCTGAATAAAGTGTCAAAACCAGAAATGCAGGACAGGCCATGGAGAAACGGGAGCCTTGCTACGCTGATGGGCGTGATGTAAATTGCCAACAGCCACTCTGCAGAAGTGTACGGTGTGTCCTGAAACATCGAAAACACTCAGCTTAGACAGCATAGGGCACTTCCACTCACGGGCGTATAAATTGGGAAAACTAAAAATCAGCAAGGCACAGGCACCCCAAAGTTTAGGGCTGCTCTGTTGACAAGAACCTCCACTTCGTTACACCTTAAATATCCCAGGAAAGAGAAAAATGGATAAAGAAGTTGTGGTCCTTATGTACAATGGAATATCACTCAGCCATGAAATCAACGTCATAAGGCTAGTAGCAGCATGATGAGTGGATTTAGGTACGACGATTCTAAGTGAAATAAGCCACACAGAAAACGACACTTATCATAAGATATCACTTATAGAGGGAATGTAAAACCGCTACCCTTGAACTGAATTACAAAACAGAACAGAGTCACACGTTTAGAAAACACACTATGGCTGCTTAACGGGAAAGGTGAGGTGGGGTGATGCATAAAACAAGGGTTTCAAATTAGCTCAGAGACCGTTCCATAAACCCAATATGTAATAGACAAGACCTACTCCTTGCTCAGTGATCTGGACTCAAAACCCCCTATTCACCGCCCAAGAATATATCTGACTAGTAAGAATCTTAAAACCTATGTATTGATATCTGTCTGTATGTGAGTCAAGTGGGTGTAAAGCGGCATAAACACAGCAGTAAAAAACAGCTAAACCCCTTTATAAAAATCCATTACTTTTAAAAACCCGTGAAACAAAGACAGTGAAAGAGAGAGAAATTCTTACTAAATTCGTTCAAGGGCTGTGATGCCACCTGGATTGACCATATCTAGACCCACAGCTGATTGAGGCATAAGGGTGGACACTCTTGGGGCTGAGAGGTTTGGTGAGGTTGGGTGAGCAAACGCAGACCCTTTAGAGTAATACTGCGTGGTACCCATCCCATGGGTCCCAAATCTCCAGGTTCAAGGGCATCTTCCTACATCGAAAACATGCATGAGAATCCCAGAAGATGGTACACCGTGTGATCGGGAAAGGTTTCTAACACGCACCTCATTTCTCATCTCCTTGTGCTCGGGTTCGCCATTCCAGCCGCTTTACTAGCAATCTCCCTCCTTGGAGAATCAGCACCTTTAACCTCCTGTTCCCTACAGGTTGCAATTTGTCCTGAGGATGAACGGGAAGAGGGGGAACCAATGAGACACTAGCTCTAGGTGTTGGGACAGGCACAGGTCACTCTATTTTCCCATCAGGAAGAAGAATTAACCACAGGCTCAGCCTGCCGCCCGGGACCAGAATAGGGCCTGAAGCAATCCTGCGCTTTTGCGGCCAGCTCCCAAGAAAGCGAGTTGAAAAATGGAGCTCAGGGGCACTGCAATTCACAAACCTGCAGAGTTATAAATGATAACTCTCGTCCACAAATATATTGACGGAAGACAACAAAGAGGATTTGAAAGCAAGGCAGAATTGCAGGAAACAGATTTCAGGAGGAAGATTCGAATCGCCTTTAAAGCACGGGAAAAGCGGCAAAACCTCGACAATGATGCCCTTGGCCAAAAAGGGCGTATGCGTTTATTCCTGAATATATTCGGGAAAAAACGCATACGCCCTTTTTGGCCAACCAAGCAACCTGGAAAGGCAAATCAGCGCTACAAAGAAGTCTCGCTTCCCATCGGTCAAAAGGGCCATGCTGAATAAAGTGTCAAAACCAGAAATGCAGGACAGGCCATGGAGAAACGGGAGCCTTGCTACGCTGATGGGCGGGATGTAAATTGCCAACAGCCACTCTGGAGAAGTGTACGGTGTGTCCTGAAACATCGAAAAAACTCAGCTTAGACAGCATAGGGCACTTCCATTCACGGGCGTATAAATTGGGAAAACTAAAAATCAGCAAGACACAGGCACCCCAAAGTTTAGGGCTGCTCTGTTGACAAGAACCTCCACTTCGTTACACCTTAAATATCCCAGGAAAGAGAAAAATGGATAAAGAAGTTGTGGTCCTTATGTACAATGGAATATCACTCAGCCATGAAATCAACGTCATAAGGCTAGTAGCAGCATGATGAGTGGATTTAGGTACGACGATTCTAAGTGAAATAAGTCACACAGAAAAAGACACTTATCATAAGATATCACTTATAGAGGGAATGTAAAAACCGCTATCCTTGAACTGAATTACAAAACAGAACAGAGTCACACGTTTAGAAAACACACTATGGCTGCTTAACGGGAAAGGTGAGGTGGGGTGATGCATAAAACAAGGGTTTCAAATTAGCTCAGAGACCGTTCCATAAACCCAATATGTAATAGACAAGACCTACTCCTTGCTCAGTGATCTGGACTCTAAACCCCCTATTCACCGCCCAAGAATATATCTGACTAGTAAGAATCTTAAAACCTATGTATTGATATCTGTCTGTATGTGAGTCAAGTGGGTTAAAAGCGGCATAAACACAGCAGTTAAAAAACAGCTAAACCCCTTTATAAAAATCAATTACTTTTAAAAACCCGTGAAACAAAGACAGTGAAAGAGAGAGAAATTCTTACAAAATTCGTTCAAGGGCTGTGATGCCACCTGGATTGACCATATCTAGACCCACAGCTGATTGAGGCATAAGGGTGGACACTCTTGGGGCTGAGAGGTTTGGTGAGGTTGGGTGAGCAAACGCAGACCCTTTAGAGTAATACTGCGTGGTACCCATCCCATGGGTCCCAAATCTCCAGGTTCAAGGGCATCTTCCTACATCGAAAACATGCATGAGAAACCCTGAAGATGGTACACCGTGTGATCGGGAAAGGTTGCTAAAACGCACCTCATTTCTCATCTCCTTGTGCTCGGGTTCGCCATTCCAGCCGCTTTACTAGCAATCTCCCTCCTTGGAGAATCAGCACCTTTAACCTCCTGTTCCGTACAGGTTGCAATTTGTCCTGAGGATGAACGGGAAGAGGGGGAACCAATGAGACACTAGCTCTAGGTGTTGGGACAGGCACAGGTTACTCTAATTTCCCATCAGGAAGAAGAATTAACCACAGGCTCAGCCTTCCGCCCGGGACCAGAATAGGGCCTGAAGCAATCCTGCGCTTTTGCGGCCAGCTCCCAAGAAAGCGAGTTGAAAAATGGAGCTCAGGGGAACTGCAATTCACAAACCTGCAGAGTTATAAATGATAACTCTCGTCCACAAATATATTGACGGAAGACAACGAAGAGGATTTGAAAGCAAGGCAGAATTGCAGGAAACAGATTTCAGGAGGTAGATTCGAGTCTCCTTTAAAGCACGGGAAAAGCGGCAAAACCTCGACAATGATGCCCTTGGCCAAAAAGGGCGTATGCGTTTTTTCCTGAATATATTCAGGAAAAAACGCATACGCCCTTTTTGGCCAACCAAGCAACCTGGAAAGGCAAATCAGCGCTGCAAAGAAGTCTCGCTTCCCATCGGTCAAAAGGGCCATGCTGAATAAAGTGTCAAAACCAGAAATGCAGGACAGGCCATGGAGAAACGGGAGCCTTGCTACGCTGATGGGCGGGATGTAAATTGCCAACAGCCACTCTGGAGAAGTGTACGGTGTGTCCTGAAACATCGAAAAAACTCAGCTTAGAGAGCATAGGGCACTTCCACTCATGGGCGTATAAATTGGGAAAACTAAAAATCAGCAAGACACAGGCACCCCAAAGTTTAGGGCTGCTCTGTTGACAAGAACCTCCACTTCGTTACACCTTAAATATCCCAGGAAAGAGAAAAATGGATAAAGAAGTTGTGGTCCTTATGTACAAAGGAATATCACTCAGCCATGAAATCAACGTCATAAGGCTAGTAGCAGCATGATGAGTGGATTTAGGTATGACGATTCTAAGTGAAATAAGTCACACAGAAAAAGACACTTATCATAAGATATCACTTATAGAGGGAATGTAAAAACCGCTACCCTTGAACTGAATTACAAAACAGAAGAGAGTCACACGTTTAGAAAGCACACTATGGCTGCTTAACGGGAAAGTTGAGGTGGGGTGATGCATAAAACAAGGGTTTCAAATTAGCTCAGAGACCGTTCCATAAACCCAATAAGTAATAGACACGACCTATTCCTTGCTCAGTGAACTGGACTCAACACCCCCTATTCACCGCCTAAGAATATATCTGACAAGTAAGAATCTTAAAACTTATGTATTTATATCTCTCTGTAAGTGAGTCAAGTGGGTGTAAAGCGGCATAAACACAGCAGTGAAAAGCAGCTAAACCCCTTTATAAAAATCAATCACTTTTAAAAACCCGTGAAACAAAGACAGTGAAAGAGAGAGAAATTCTTACAAAATTCGTTCAAGGGCTGTGATGCCACCGGGATTGACCATATCTAGACCCACAGCTGATTGAGACATAAGGGTGGACACTCTTGGGGTTGAGAGGTTTGGTGAGGTTGGGTGAGCAAACGCAGACCCTTTAGAGTAATACTGCGTGGTACCCATCCCATGGGTCACAAATCTCCAGGTTCAAGGGCATCTTCCTACATCAAAAACATGCATGAGAAACCCTGAAGATGGTACACCGTGTGATCGGGAAAGGTTTCTAAAACGCACCTCATTTCTCATCTCCTTGTGCTCGGGTTCGCCATTCCAGCCGCTTTACTAGCAATCTCCCTCCTTGGAGAATCAGCACCTTTAACCTCCTGTTCCGTACAGGTTGCAGTTTGTCCTGAGGATGAACGGGAAGAGGGGGAACCAATGAGACACTAGCTCTAGGGGTTGGGACAGGCACAGGTCACTCTATTTTCCCATCAGGAAGAAGAATTAACCACAGGCTCAGCCTGCCGCCTGGGACCAGAATAGGGCCTGAAGCAATCCTGTGCTTTTGCGGCCAGCTCCCAAGAAAGCGAGTTGAAAAATGGAGCTCAGGGGCACTGCAATTCACAAACCTGTAGAGTTATAAATGATAACTCTCGTCCACAAATATATTGACGGAAGACAACGAAGAGGATTTGAAAGCAAGGCAGAATTGCAGGAAACAGATTTCAGGAGGTAGATTCGAATCGCTTTTAAAGCACGGGAAAAGCGGCAAAACCTCGACAATGATGCCCTTGGCCAAAAAGGGCGTATGCGTTTTTTCCTGAATATATGCAGGAAAAAACGCATACGCCCTTTTTGGCCAACCAAGCAACCTGGAAAGGCAAATCAGCGCTGCAAAGAAGTCTCGCTTCCCATCGGTCAGAAGGGCCATGCTGAATAAAGTGTCAAAACCAGAAATGCAGGACAGGCCATGGAGAAACGGGAGCCTTGCTACGCAGATGGGCTGGATGTAAATTGCCAACAGCCACTCTGGAGAAGTGTACGGTGTGTCCTGAAACATCGAAAAAACTGAGCTTAGAGAGCATAGGGCACTTCCACTCAAGGGCGTATAAATTGGGAAAACTAAAAATCAGCAAGACACAGGCACCCCAAAGTTTAGGGCTGCTCTGTTGACAAGAACCTCCACTTCGTTACACCTTAAATATCCCAGGAAAGAGAAAAATGGATAAAGAAGTTGTGGTCCTTATGTACAATGGAATATCACTCAGCCATGAAATCAACGTCATAAGGCTAGTAGCAGCATGATGAGTGGATTTAGGTACGACGATTCTAAGTGAAATAAGTCACACAGAAAAAGACACTTATCATAAGATATCACTTATAGAGGGAATGTAAAAACCGCTACCCTTGAAGTGAATTACAAAACAGAACAGAGTCACACGTTTAGAAAGCACACTATGGCTGCTTAACGGGAAAGGTGAGGTGGGGTGATGCATAAAACAAGGGTTTCAAATTAGCTCAGAGACCGTTCCATAAACCCAATATGTAATAGACAAGACCTACTCCTTGCGCAGTGATCTGGACTCAAAACCCCCTATTCACCGCCCAAGAATATATCTGACTAGTAAGAATCTTAAAACCTATGTATTGATATCTCTCTGTAAGTGAGTCAAGTGGGTGTAAAGCGGCATAAACACAGCAGTGAAAAGCAGCTAAACCCCTTTATAAAAATCAATCACTTTTAAAAACCCGTGAAACAAAGACAGTGAAAGAGAGAGAAATTCTTACTAAATTCGTTCAAGGGCTGTGATGCCACCTGGAATGACCATATCTAGACCCACAGCTGATTGAGACATAAGGGTGGACACTCTTGGGGCTGAGAGGATTGGTGAGGTTGGGTGAGCAAACGCAGACCCTTTAGAGTAATACTGCGTGGTACCCATCCCATGGGTCACAAATCTCCAGGTTCAAGGGCATCTTCCTACATCGAAAACATGCATGAGAATCCCAGAAGATGGTACACCGTGTGATCGGGAAAGGTTTCTAAAACGCACCTCATTTCTCATCTCCTTGTGCTCGGGTTCGCCATTCCAGCCGCTTTACTAGCAATCTCCCTCCTTGGAGAATCAGCACCTTTAACCTCCTGTTCCGTACAGGTTGCAGTTTGTCCTGAGGATGAACGGGAAGAGGGGGAACCAATGAGACACTAGCTCTAGGTGTTGGGACAGGCACAGGTCACTCTATTTTCCCATCAGGAAGAAGAATTAACCACAGGCTCAGCCTGCCGCCCGGGACCAGAATAGGGCCTGAAGCAATCCTGAGCTTTTGCGGCCAGCTCCCAAGAAAGCGAGTTGAAAAATGGAGCTCAGGGGCACTGCAATTCACAAACCTGCAGAGTTATAAATGATAACTCTCGTCCACAAATATATTGACGGAAGACAACGAAGAGGATTTGAAAGCAAGGCAGAATTGCAGGAAACAGATTTCAGGAGGTAGATTCGAATCGCCTTTAAAGCACGGGAAAAGCGGCAAAACGTCGACAATGATGCCCTTGGCCAAAAAGGGCGTATGCGTTTTTTCCTGAATATATTCAGGAAAAAACGCATACGCCCTTTTTGGCCAACCAAGCAACCTAGAAAGGCAAATCAGCGCTGCAAAGAAGGCTCGCTTCCCATCAGTCAGAAGGGCCATGCTGAATAAAGTGTCAAAACCAGAAATGCAGGACAGGCCATGGAGAAACGGGAGCCTTGCTACGCTGATGGGCGGGATGTAAATTGCCAACAGCCACTCTGGAGAAGTGTACGGTGTGTTCTGAAACATCGAAAAAACGCAGCTTAGAGAGCATAGGGCACTTCCACTCATGGGCATATAAATTGGGAAAACTAAAAATCAGCAAGGCACAGGCACCCCAAAGTTTAGGGCTGCTCTGTTGACAAGAACCTCCACTTCGTTACACCTTAAATATACCAGGAAAGAGAAAAATGGATAAAGAATTTGTGGTCCTTATGTACAACGGAATATCACACAGCCATGAAATCAACTTCATAAGGCTAGTAGCAGCATGATGAGTGGATTTAGGTACGACGATTCTAAGTGAAATAAGTCACACTGGAAAAGACACTTATCATAAGATATCACTTATAGAGGGAATGTAAAAACCGCTACCCTTGAACTGAGTTACAAAACAGAACAGAGTCACACGTTGAGATAACTCACTATGGCTGCTTAACGGGAAAGGTGAGGTGGGGTGATGCATAAAATAAGGGTTTCAAATTACCTCAGATACCGTTCCATAAACCCAATATGTAATAGACACGACCTACTCCTTGCTCAGTGAACTGGACTCAACACCCCCTATTCACCGCCCAAGAATATATCTGACTAGTAAGAATCTTAAAACCTATGTATTGATATCTCTCTGTAAGTGAGTCAAGTGGGTTTAAAGCGGCATAAACACAGCAGTGAAAAGCAGCTAAACCCCTTTATAAAAACCAATTACTTTTAAAAACCCGTGAAACAAAGACAGTGAAAGAGAGAGAAATTCTTACTAAATTCGTTCAGGGGCTGTGATGCCACCTGGATTGACCATATCTAGACCCACAGCTGATTGAGACATAAGGGTGGACACGCTTGGGGCTGAGAGGTTTGGTGAGGTTGGGTGAGCAAACGCAGACCCTTTAAATAATACTGCGTGGTACCCATCCCATGTGTCCCAAATCTCCAGGTTCAAGGGCATCTTCCTTCATCGAAAACATGCATTAGAAACCCAGAAGATGGTACACCGTGTGATCGGGAAAGGTTTCTAAAACGCACCTCATTTCTCATCTCCTTGGGCTCGGGTTCGCCATTCCAGCCGCTTTACTAGCAATCTCTCTCCTTGGAGAATCAGCACCTATAACCTCCTGTTCCATACAGGTTTCAATTTGTCCTGAGGATGAACAGGAAGAGGGGGAACCAATGAGACACTAGCTCTAGGGGTTGCGACAGGCACAGGTCACTCTATTTTCCCATCAGGAAGAAGAATTAACCACAGGCTCAGCCTGCCGCCCGGAACCAGAATACGGCCTGAAGCAATCCTGCGCTTTTGCGGCCAGCTCCCAAGAAAGCGAGTTGAAAAATGGAGCTCAGGGGCACTGCAATTCACAAACCTGCAGAGTTATAAATGATAAATCTCGTCCACAAATATATTGAGGGAAGGCAACGAAGAGGATTTGAAAGCAAGGCAGAATTGCAGGAAACAGATTTCAGGAGGAAGATTCGAATCGCCTTTAAAGCACGGGAAAAGCGGCAAAACCTCGACAATGATGCCCTTGGCCAAAAAGGGCGCATGCGTTTTTTTCCTGAATATATTCAGGAAAAAACGCATGCGCCCTTTTTGGCCAACCAAGCAACCTGGAAAGGCAAATCAGCGCTACAAAGAAGTCTCGCTGCCCATCGGTCAAAAGGGCCATGCTGAATAAAGTGTCAAAACCAGAAATGCAGGACAGGCCATGGAGAAACGGGAGCCTTGCTACGCTGATGGGCGGGATGTAAATTGCCAACAGCCACTCTGCAGAAGTGTACGGTGTGTCCTGAAACATCGAAAAAACTCAGCTTAGAGAGCATAGGGCACTTCCACTCATGGGCGTATAAATTGGGAAAACTAAAAATCAGCAAGACACAGGCACCCCAAAGTTTAGGGCTGCTCTGTTGACAAGAACCTCCACTTCGTTACACCTTAAATATCCCAGGAAAGAGAAAAATGGATAAAGAAGTTGTGTTCCTTATGTACAATGGAATGTCACTCAGCCATGAAATCAACGTCATAAGGCTAGTAGCAGCATGATGAGTGGATTTAGGTACGACGATTCTAAGTGAAGTAAGTCACACAGAAAAAGACACTTATCATAAGATATCACTTATAGAGGGAATGTAAAAACTGCGACCTTGAACTGAATTACAAAACAGAACAGAGTCACACGTTTAGAAAACACACTATGGCTGCTTAACGGGAAAGGTGAGGTGGGGTGATGCATAAAACAAGTGTTTCAAATTAGCTCACATACCGTTCCATAAACCCAATATGTAATAGACACGACCTACTCCTTGCTCAGTGAACTGGACTCAACACCCCCTATTCACCGCCCAAGAATATATCTGACTAGTAAGAATCTTAAAACCTATGTATTGATATCTCTCTGAAAGTGAGTCAAGTGGGTGTAAAGCGGCATAAACACAGCACTGAAAAGCAGATAACCCCTTTATAAAAATCAATCACTTTTAAAAACCTGTGAAACAAAGACAGTGAAAGAGAGAGAAATTCTTACTAAATTCGTTTAGGGGCTGTGATGCCACCTGGATTGACCATATATAGACCCACAGCTGATTGAGACATAAGGGTGGACACTCTTGGGGCTGAGAGGTTTGGTGAGGCTGGGTGAGCAAACGCAGACCCTTTAAAGTAATACTGCGTGGTACCCATCCCATGGGTCCCAAATCTCTAGGTTCAAGGGCATCTTCCTACATCGAAAACATGCATTAGAAACCCAGAAGATGGTACACCGTGTGATCGGGAAAGGTTTCTAAAACGCACCTCATTTCTCATCTCCTTGTGCTCGGGTTCGCCATTCCAGCCGCTTTACTAGCAATCTCCCTCCTTGGAGAATCAGCACCTTTAACCTCCTGTTCCGTACAGGTTGCAATTTGTCCTGAGGATGAACGGGAAGAGGGGGAACCAATGAGACACTAGCTCTAGTTGTTGGGACAGGCACAGGTCACTCTATTTTCCCATCAGGAAGAAGAATTAACCACAGGCTCAGCCTGCCGCCCGGGACCAGAATAGGGCCTGAAGCAATCCTGCGCTTTTGCGGCCAGCTCCCAAGAAAGCGAGTTGAAAAATGGAGCTCAGGGGCACTGCAATTCACAAACCTGCAGAGTTATAAATGATAACTCTCGTCTACAAATATATTGACGGAAGACAACGAAGAGGATTTGAAAGCAAGGCAGAATTGCAGGAAACAGATTTCAGGAGGTAGATTCGAAACGCCTTTAAAACACGGGAAAAGCGGCAAAACCTCGACAATGATGCCCTTGGCCAAAAAGGGCGTATGCGTTTTTTCCTGAATATATGCAGGAAAAAACGCATACACCCTTTTTGGCCAACCAAGCAACCTGGAAAGGCAAATCAGCGCTGCAAAGAAGTCTCGCTTCCCTTCGGTCAAAAGTGCCATGCTGAACAAAGTGTCAAAACCTGAAATGCAGGAGAGGCCATGGAGAAACGGGAGCCTTGCTATGCTGATGGGCGGGATGTAGATTGCCAACAGCCACTCTGGATAAGTGTACGGTGTGTCCTGAAACATCTAAAAAACGCAGCTTAGAGAGCATAGGGCACTTCCACTCATGGGCGAATAAATTGGGAAAACTAAAAATCAGCAAGACACAGGCACCCCAAAGTTTAAGTCTGCTCTGTTGACAAGAACCTCCAATTCGTTACACCTTAAATATCCCAGGAAAGAGAAAAATGGATAAAGAATTTGTGGTCCTTATGTACAACGGAATATCACACAGCCATGAAATCAACTTCATAAGGCTAGTAGCAGCATGATGAGTGGATTTAGGTACGACGATTCTAAGTGAAATAAGTCACACAGAAAAAGACACTTATCATAAGATATCACTTATAGAGGGAATGTAAAAACCGCTACCCTTGAACTGAGTTACAAAACAGAACAGAGTCACACGTTGAGATAACACACTATGGCTGCTTAACGGGAAAGGTGAGGTGGGGTGATGCATAAAATAAGGGTTTCAAATTACCTCAGATACCGTTCCATAAACCCAATATGTAATAGACACGACCTACTCCTTGCTCAGTGAACTGGACTCAACACCCCCTATTCACCGCCCAAGAATATATCTGACTAGTAAGAATCTTAAAACCTATGTATTGATATCTCTCTTTAATGAGTCAAGTGGGTTTAAAGCGGCATAAACACAGCAGTGAAAAGCAGCTAAACCCCTTTATAAAAACCAATTACTTTTAAAAACCCGTGAAACAAAGACAGTGAAAGAGAGAGAAATTCTTACAAAATTCGTTCAAGGGCTGTGATGCCACCTGGATTGACCATATCTAGACCCACAGCTGATTGAGGCATAAGGGTGGACACTCTTGGGGCTGAGAGGTTTGGTGAGGTTGGGTGAGCAAACGCAGACCCTTTAGAGTAATACTGCGTGGTACCCATCCCATGGGTCCCAAATCTCCAGGTTCAAGGGCATCTTCCTACATCGAAAACATGCATGAGAATCCCAGAAGATGGTACACCGTGTGATCGGGAAAGGTTTCTAACACGCACCTCATTTCTCATCTCCTTGTGCTCGGGTTCGCCATTCCAGCCGCTTTACTAGCAATCTCCCTCCTTGGAGAATCAGCACCTTTAACCTCCTGTTCCGTACAGGTTGCAATTTGTCCTGAGGATGAACGGGAAGAGGGGGAACCAATGAGACACTAGCTCTAGGTGTTGGGACAGGCACAGGTCACTCTATTTTCCCATCAGGAAGAAGAATTAACCACAGGCTCAGCCTGCCGCCCGGGACCAGAATAGGGCCTGAAGCAATCCTGCGCTTTTGCGGCCAGCTCCCAAGAAAGCGAGTTGAAAAATGGAGCTCAGGGGCACTGCAATTCACAAACCTGCAGAGTTATAAATGATAACTCTCGTCCACAAATATATTGACGGAAGACAACAAAGAGGATTTGAAAGCAAGGCAGAATTGCAGGAAACAGATTTCAGGAGGAAGATTCGAATCGCCTTTAAAGCACGGGAAAAGCGGCAAAACCTCGACAATGATGCCCTTGGCCAAAAAGGGCGTATGCGTTTATTCCTGAATATATTCGGGAAAAAACGCATACGCCCTTTTTGGCCAACCAAGCAACCTGGAAAGGCAAATCAGCGCTACAAAGAAGTCTCGCTTCCCATCGGTCAAAAGGGCCATGCTGAATAAAGTGTCAAAACCAGAAATGCAGGACAGGCCATGGAGAAACGGGAGCCTTGCTACGCTGATGGGCGGGATGTAAATTGCCAGCAGCCACTCTGGAGAAGTGTACGGTGTGTCCTGAAACATCGAAAAAACTCAGCTTAGACAGCATAGGGCACTTCCACTCACGGGCGTATAAATTGGGAAAACTAAAAATCAGCAAGGCACAGGCACCCCAAAGTTTAGGGCTGCTCTGTTGACAAGAACCTCCACTTCGTTACACCTTAAATATCCCAGGAAAGAGAAAAATGGATAAAGAAGTTGTGGTCCTTATGTACAATGGAATATCACTCAGCCATGAAATCAACGTCATAAGGCTAGTAGCAGCATGATGAGTGGATTTAGGTACGACGATTCTAAGTGAAATAAGTCACACAGAAAAAGACACTTATCATAAGATATCACTTATAGAGGGAATGTAAAAACCGCTACCCTTGAACTGAATTACAAAACAGAACAGAGTCACACGTTTAGAAAACACACTATGGCTGCTTAACGGGAAAGGTGAGGTGGGGTGATGCATAAAACAAGGGTTTCAAATTAGCTCAGAGACCGTTCCATAAACCCAATATGTAATAGACAAGACCTACTCCTTGCTCAGTGATCTGGACTCAAAACCCCCTATTCACCGCCCAAGAATATATCTGACTAGTAAGAATCTTAAAACCTATGTATTGATATCTGTCTGTATGTGAGTCAAGTGGGTTAAAAGCGGCATAAACACAGCAGTAAAAAACAGCTAAACCCCTTTATAAAAATCAATTACTTTTAAAAACCCGTGAAACAAAGACAGTGAAAGAGAGAGAAATTCTTACAAAATTCGTTCAAGGGCTGTGATGCCACCTGGATTGACCATATCTAGACCCACAGCTGATTGAGGCATAAGGGTGGACACTCTTGGGGCTGAGAGGTTTGGTGAGGTTGGGTGAGCAAACGCAGACCCTTTAGAGTAATACTGCGTGGTACCCATCCCATGGGTCCCAAATCTCCAGGTTCAAGGGCATCTTCCTACATCGAAAACATGCATGAGAAACCCTGAAGATGGTACACCGTGTGATCGGGAAAGGTTGCTAAAACGCACCTCATTTCTCATCTCCTTGTGCTCGGGTTCGCCATTCCAGCCGCTTTACTAGCAATCTCCCTCCTTGGAGAATCAGCACCTTTAACCTCCTGTTCCGTACAGGTTGCAATTTGTCCTGAGGATGAACGGGAAGAGGGGGAACCAATGAGACACTAGCTCTAGGTGTTGGGACAGGCACAGGTTACTCTAATTTCCCATCAGGAAGAAGAATTAACCACAGGCTCAGCCTTCCGCCCGGGACCAGAATAGGGCCTGAAGCAATCCTGCGCTTTTGCGGCCAGCTCCCAAGAAAGCGAGTTGAAAAATGGAGCTCAGGGGAACTGCAATTCACAAACCTGCAGAGTTATAAATGATAACTCTCGTCCACAAATATATTGACGGAAGACAACGAAGAGGATTTGAAAGCAAGGCAGAATTGCAGGAAACAGATTTCAGGAGGTAGATTCGAGTCTCCTTTAAAGCACGGGAAAAGCGGCAAAACCTCGACAATGATGCCCTTGGCCAAAAAGGGCGTATGCGTTTTTTCCTGAATATATTCAGGAAAAAACACATACGCCCTTTTTGGCCAACCAAGCAACCTGGAAAGGCAAATCAGCGCTGCAAAGAAGTCTCGCTTCCCATCGGTCAAAAGGGCCATGCTGAATAAAGTGTCAAAACCAGAAATGCAGGACAGGCCATGGAGAAACGGGAGCCTTGCTACGCTGATGGGCGGGATGTAAATTGCCAACAGCCACTCTGGAGAAGTGTACGGTGTGTCCTGAAACATCGAAAAAACTCAGCTTAGAGAGCATAGGGCACTTCCACTCATGGGCGTATAAATTGGGAAAACTAAAAATCAGCAAGACACAGGCACCCCAAAGTTTAGGGCTGCTCTGTTGACAAGAACCTCCACTTCGTTACACCTTAAATATCCCAGGAAAGAGAAAAATGGATAAAGAAGTTGTGGTCCTTATGTACAAAGGAATATCACTCAGCCATGAAATCAACGTCATAAGGCTAGTAGCAGCATGATGAGTGGATTTAGGTATGACGATTCTAAGTGAAATAAGTCACACAGAAAAAGACACTTATCATAAGATATCACTTATAGAGGGAATGTAAAAACCGCTACCCTTGAACTGAATTACAAAACAGAAGAGAGTCACACGTTTAGAAAGCACACTATGGCTGCTTAACGGGAAAGTTGAGGTGGGGTGATGCATAAAACAAGGGTTTCAAATTAGCTCAGAGACCGTTCCATAAACCCAATAAGTAATAGACACGACCTATTCCTTGCTCAGTGAACTGGACTCAACACCCCCTATTCACCGCCTAAGAATATATCTGACAAGTAAGAATCTTAAAACTTATGTATTTATATCTCTCTGTAAGTGAGTCAAGTGAGTGTAAAGCGGCATAAACACAGCAGTGAAAAGCAGCTAAACCCCTTTATAAAAATCAATCACTTTTAAAAACCCGTGAAACAAAGACAGTGAAAGAGAGAGAAATTCTTACAAAATTCGTTCAAGGGCTGTGATGCCACCGGGATTGACCATATCTAGACCCACAGCTGATTGAGACATAAGGGTGGACACTCTTGGGGTTGAGAGGTTTGGTGAGGTTGGGTGAGCAAACGCAGACCCTTTAGAGTAATACTGCGTGGTACCCATCGCATGGGTCACAAATCTCCAGGTTCAAGGGCATCTTCCTACATCAAAAACATGCATGAGAAACCCTGAAGATGGTACACCGTGTGATCGGGAAAGGTTTCTAAAACGCACCTCATTTCTCATCTCCTTGTGCTCGGGTTCGCCATTACAGCCGCTTTACTAGCAATCTCCCTCCTTGGAGAATCAGCACCTTTAACCTCCTGTTCCGTACAGGTTGCAGTTTGTCCTGAGGATGAACGGGAAGAGGGGGAACCAATGAGACACTAGCTCTAGGGGTTGGGACAGGCACAGGTCACTCTATTTTCCCATCAGGAAGAAGAATTAACCACAGCCTCAGCCTGCCGCCCGGGACCAGAATAGGGCCTGAAGCAATCCTGCGCTTTTGCGGCCAGCTCCCAAGAAAGCGAGTTGAAAAATGGAGCTCAGGGGCACTGCAATTCACAAACCTGCAGAGTTATAAATGATAACTCTCGTCCACAAATATATTGACGGAAGACAACGAAGAGGATTTGAAAGCAAGGCAGAATTGCAGGAAACAGATTTCAGGAGGTAGATTCGAATCGCCTTTAAAGCACGGGAAAAGCGGCAAAACCTCGACAATGATGCCCTTGGCCAAAAAGGGCGTATGCGTTTTTTCCTGAATATATTCAGGAAAAAACGCATACGCCCTTTTTGGCCAACCAAGCAACCTGGAAAGGCAAATCAGCGCTACAAAGAAGTCTCGCTTCCCATCGGTCAAAAGGGCCATGCTGAATAAAGTGTCAAAACCAGAAATGCAGGACAGGCCATGGAGAAACGGGAGCCTTGCTACGCTGATGGGCGTGATGTAAATTGCCAACAGCCACTCTGCAGAAGTGTACGGTGTGTCCTGAAACATCGAAAACACTCAGCTTAGACAGCATAGGGCACTTCCACTCACGGGCGTATAAATTGGGAAAACTAAAAATCAGCAAGGCACAGGCACCCCAAAGTTTAGGGCTGCTCTGTTGACAAGAACCTCCACTTCGTTACACCTTAAATATCCCAGGAAAGAGAAAAATGGATAAAGAAGTTGTGGTCCTTATGTACAATGGAATATCACTCAGCCATGAAATCAACGTCATAAGGCTAGTAGCAGCATGATGAGTGGATTTAGGTACGACGATTCTAAGTGAAATAAGCCACACAGAAAACGACACTTATCATAAGATATCACTTATAGAGGGAATGTAAAACCGCTACCCTTGAACTGAATTACAAAACAGAACAGAGTCACACGTTTAGAAAACACACTATGGCTGCTTAATGGGAAAGGTGAGGTGGGGTGATGCATAAAACAAGGGTTTCAAATTAGCTCAGAGACCGTTCCATAAACCCAATATGTAATAGACAAGACCTACTCCTTGCTCAGTGATCTGGACTCAAAACCCCCTATTCACCGCCCAAGAATATATCTGACTAGTAAGAATCTTAAAACCTATGTATTGATATCTCTCTGTATGTGAGTCAAGTGGGTGTAAAGCGGCATAAACACAGCAGTAAAAAACAGCTAAACCCCTTTATAAAAATCCATTACTTTTAAAAACCCGTGAAACAAAGACAGTGAAAGAGAGAGAAATTCTTACAAAATTCGTTCAAGGGCTGTGATGCCACCTGGATTGACCATATCTAGACCCACAGCTGATTGAGGCATAAGGGTGGACACTCTTGGGGCTGAGAGGTTTGGTGAGGTTGGGTGAGCAAACGCAGACCCTTTAGAGTAATACTGCGTGGTACCCATCCCATGGGTCCCAAATCTCCAGGTTCAAGGGCATCTTCCTACATCGAAAACATGCATGAGAATCCCAGAAGATGGTACACCGTGTGATCGGGAAAGGTTTCTAACACGCACCTCATTTCTCATCTCCTTGTGCTCGGGTTCGCCATTCCAGCCGCTTTACTAGCAATCTCCCTCCTTGGAGAATCAGCACCTTTAACCTCCTGTTCCGTACAGGTTGCAATTTGTCCTGAGAATGAACGGGAAGAGGGGGAACCAATGAGACACTAGCTCTAGGTGTTGGGACAGGCACAGGTCACTCTATTTTCCCATCAGGAAGAAGAATTAACCACAGGCTCAGCCTGCCGCCCGGGACCAGAATAGGGCCTGAAGCAATCCTGCGCTTTTGCGGCCAGCTCCCAAGAAAGCGAGTTGAAAAATGGAGCTCAGGGGCACTGCAATTCACAAACCTGCAGAGTTATAAATGATAACTCTCGTCCACAAATATATTGACGGAAGACAACAAAGAGGATTTGAAAGCAAGGCAGAATTGCAGGAAACAGATTTCAGGAGGAAGATTCGAATCGCCTTTAAAGCACGGGAAAAGCGGCAAAACCTCGACAATGATGCCCTTGGCCAAAAAGGGCGTATGCGTTTATTCCTGAATATATTCGGGAAAAAACGCATACGCCCTTTTTGGCCAACCAAGCAACCTGGAAAGGCAAATCAGCGCTACAAAGAAGTCTCGCTTCCCATCGGTCAAAAGGGCCATGCTGAATAAAGTGTCAAAACCAGAAATGCAGGACAGGCCATGGAGAAACGGGAGCCTTGCTATGCTGATGGGCGGGATGTAAATTGCCAACAGCCACTCTGGAGAAGTGTACGGTGTGTCCTGAAACATCGAAAAAACTCAGCTTAGACAGCATAGGGCACTTCCACTCACGGGCGTATAAATTGGGAAAACTAAAAATCAGCAAGACACAGGCACCCCAAAGTTTAGGGCTGCTCTGTTGACAAGAACCTCCACTTCGTTACACCTTAAATATCCCAGGAAAGAGAAAAATGGATAAAGAAGTTGTGGTCCTTATGTACAATGGAATATCACTCAGCCATGAAATCAACGTCATAAGGCTAGTAGCAGCATGATGAGTGGATTTAGGTACGACGATTCTAAGTGAAATAAGTCACACAGAAAAAGACACTTATCATAAGATATCACTTATAGAGGGAATGTAAAAACCGCTACCCTTGAACTGAATTACAAAACAGAACAGAGTCACACGTTTAGAAAACACACTATGGCTGCTTAACGGGAAAGGTGAGGTGGGGTGATGCATAAAACAAGGGTTTCAAATTAGCTCAGAGACCGTTCCATAAACCCAATATGTAATAGACAAGACCTACTCCTTGCTCAGTGATCTGGACTCAAAACCCCCTATTCACCGCCCAAGAATATATCTGACTAGTAAGAATCTTAAAACCTATGTATTGATATCTGTCTGTATGTGAGTCAAGTGGGTTAAAAGCGGCATAAACACAGCAGTAAAAAACAGCTAAACCCCTTTATAAAAATCAATTACTTTTAAAAACCCGTGAAACAAAGACAGTGAAAGAGAGAGAAATTCTTACAAAATTCGTTCAAGGGCTGTGATGCCACCTGGATTGACCATATCTAGACCCACAGCTGATTGAGGCATAAGGGTGGACACTCTTGGGGCTGAGAGGTTTGGTGAGGTTGGGTGAGCAAACGCAGACCCTTTAGAGTAATACTGCGTGGTACCCATCCCATGGGTCCCAAATCTCCAGGTTCAAGGGCATCTTCCTACATCGAAAACATGCATGAGAAACCCTGAAGATGGTACACCGTGTGATCGGGAAAGGTTGCTAAAACGCACCTCATTTCTCATCTCCTTGTGCTCGGGTTCGCCATTCCAGCCGCTTTACTAGCAATCTCCCTCCTTGGAGAATCAGCACCTTTAACCTCCTGTTCCGTACAGGTTGCAATTTGTCCTGAGGATGAACGGGAAGAGGGGGAACCAATGAGACACTAGCTCTAGGTGTTGGGACAGGCACAGGTTACTCTAATTTCCCATCAGGAAGAAGAATTAACCACAGGCTCAGCCTTCCGCCCGGGACCAGAATAGGGCCTGAAGCAATCCTGCGCTTTTGCGGCCAGCTCCCAAGAAAGCGAGTTGAAAAATGGAGCTCAGGGGAACTGCAATTCACAAACCTGCAGAGTTATAAATGATAACTCTCGTCCACAAATATATTGACGGAAGACAACGAAGAGGATTTGAAAGCAAGGCAGAATTGCAGGAAACAGATTTCAGGAGGTAGATTCGAGTCTCCTTTAAAGCACGGGAAAAGCGGCAAAACCTCGACAATGATGCCCTTGGCCAAAAAGGGCGTATGCGTTTTTTCCTGAATATATTCAGGAAAAAACGCATACGCCCTTTTTGGCCAACCAAGCAACCTGGAAAGGCAAATCAGCGCTGCAAAGAAGTCTCGCTTCCCATCGGTCAAAAGGGCCATGCTGAATAAAGTGTCAAAACCAGAAATGCAGGACAGGCCATGGAGAAACGGGAGCCTTGCTACGCTGATGGGCGGGATGTAAATTGCCAACAGCCACTCTGGAGAAGTGTACGGTGTGTCCTGAAACATCGAAAAAACTCAGCTTAGAGAGCATAGGGCACTTCCACTCATGGGCGTATAAATTGGGAAAACTAAAAATCAGCAAGACACAGGCACCCCAAAGTTTAGGGCTGCTCTGTTGACAAGAACCTCCACTTCGTTACACCTTAAATATCCCAGGAAAGAGAAAAATGGATAAAGAAGTTGTGGTCCTTATGTACAAAGGAATATCACTCAGCCATGAAATCAACGTCATAAGGCTAGTAGCAGCATGATGAGTGGATTTAGGTATGACGATTCTAAGTGAAATAAGTCACACAGAAAAAGACACTTATCATAAGATATCACTTATAGAGGGAATGTAAAAACCGCTACCCTTGAACTGAATTACAAAACAGAAGAGAGTCACACGTTTAGAAAGCACACTATGGCTGCTTAACGGGAAAGTTGAGGTGGGGTGATGCATAAAACAAGGGTTTCAAATTAGCTCAGAGACCGTTCCATAAACCCAATAAGTAATAGACACGACCTATTCCTTGCTCAGTGAACTGGACTCAACACCCCCTATTCACCGCCTAAGAATATATCTGACAAGTAAGAATCTTAAAACTTATGTATTTATATCTCTCTGTAAGTGAGTCAAGTGGGTGTAAAGCGGCATAAACACAGCAGTGAAAAGCAGCTAAACCCCTTTATAAAAATCAATCACTTTTAAAAACCCGTGAAACAAAGACAGTGAAAGAGAGAGAAATTCTTACAAAATTCGTTCAAGGGCTGTGATGCCACCGGGATTGACCATATCTAGACCCACAGCTGATTGAGACATAAGGGTGGACACTCTTGGGGTTGAGAGGTTTGGTGAGGTTGGGTGAGCAAACGCAGACCCTTTAGAGTAATACTGCGTGGTACCCATCCCATGGGTCACAAATCTCCAGGTTCAAGGGCATCTTCCTACATCAAAAACATGCATGAGAAACCCTGAAGATGGTACACCGTGTGATCGGGAAAGGTTTCTAAAACGCACCTCATTTCTCATCTCCTTGTGCTCGGGTTCGCCATTCCAGCCGCTTTACTAGCAATCTCCCTCCTTGGAGAATCAGCACCTTTAACCTCCTGTTCCGTACAGGTTGCAGTTTGTCCTGAGGATGAACGGGAAGAGGGGGAACCAATGAGACACTAGCTCTAGGGGTTGGGACAGGCACAGGTCACTCTATTTTCCCATCAGGAAGAAGAATTAACCACAGGCTCAGCCTGCCGCCCGGGACCAGAATAGGGCCTGAAGCAATCCTGTGCTTTTGCGGCCAGCTCCCAAGAAAGCGAGTTGAAAAATGGAGCTCAGGGGCACTGCAATTCACAAACCTGTAGAGTTATAAATGATAACTCTCGTCCACAAATATATTGACGGAAGACAACGAAGAGGATTTGAAAGCAAGGCAGAATTGCAGGAAACAGATTTCAGGAGGTAGATTCGAATCGCTTTTAAAGCACGGGAAAAGCGGCAAAACCTCGACAATGATGCCCTTGGCCAAAAAGGGCGTATGCGTTTTTTCCTGAATATATGCAGGAAAAAACGCATACGCCCTTTTTGGCCAACCAAGCAACCTGGAAAGGCAAATCAGCGCTGCAAAGAAGTCTCGCTTCCCATCGGTCAGAAGGGCCATGCTGAATAAAGTGTCAAAACCAGAAATGCAGGACAGGCCATGGAGAAACGGGAGCCTTGCTGCGCAGATGGGCTGGATGTAAATTGCCAACAGCCACTCTGGAGAAGTGTACGGTGTGTCCTGAAACATCGAAAAAACTCAGCTTAGAGAGCATAGGGCACTTCCACTCAAAGGCGTATAAATTGGGAAAACTAAAAATCAGCAAGACACAGGCACCCCAAAGTTTAGGGCTGCTCTGTTGACAAGAACCTCCACTTCGTTACACCTTAAATATCCCAGGAAAGAGAAAAATGGATAAAGAAGTTGTGGTCCTTATGTACAATGGAATATCACTCAGCCATGAAATCAACGTCATAAGGCTAGTAGCAGCATGATGAGTGGATTTAGGTACGACGATTCTAAGTGAAATAAGTCACACAGAAAAAGACACTTATCATAAGATATCACTTATAGAGGGAATGTAAAAATCGCTACCTTTGAACTGAATTACAAAACAGAAGAGAGTCACACGTTTAGAAAGCACACTATGGCTGCTTAACGGGAAAGTTGAGGTGGGGTGATGCATAAAACAAGGGTTTCAAATTAGCTCAGAGACCGTTCCATAAACCCAATAAGTAATAGACACGACCTATTCCTTGCTCAGTGAACTGGACTCAACACCCCCTATTCACCGCCTAAGAATATATCTGACAAGTAAGAATCTTAAAACTTATGTATTTATATCTCTCTGTAAGTGAGTCAAGTGGGTGTAAAGCGGCATAAACACAGCAGTGAAAAGCAGCTAAACCCCTTTATAAAAATCAATCACTTTTAAAAACCCGTGAAACAAAGACAGTGAAAGAGAGAGAAATTCTTACAAAATTCGTTCAAGGGCTGTGATGCCACCGGGATTGACCATATCTAGACCCACAGCTGATTGAGACATAAGGGTGGACACTCTTGGGGTTGAGAGGTTTGGTGAGGTTGGGTGAGCAAACGCAGACCCTTTAGAGTAATACTGCGTGGTACCCATCCCATGGGTCACAAATCTCCAGGTTCAAGGGCATCTTCCTACATCAAAAACATGCATGAGAAACCCTGAAGATGGTACACCGTGTGATCGGGAAAGGTTTCTAAAACGCACCTCATTTCTCATCTCCTTGTGCTCGGGTTCGCCATTCCAGCCGCTTTACTAGCAATCTCCCTCCTTGGAGAATCAGCACCTTTAACCTCCTGTTCCGTACAGGTTGCAGTTTGTCCTGAGGATGAACGGGAAGAGGGGGAACCAATGAGACACTAGCTCTAGGGGTTGGGACAGGCACAGGTCACTCTATTTTCCCATCAGGAAGAAGAATTAACCACAGGCTCAGCCTGCCGCCCGGGACCAGAATAGGGCCTGAAGCAATCCTGTGCTTTTGCGGCCAGCTCCCAAGAAAGCGAGTTGAAAAATGGAGCTCAGGGGCACTGCAATTCACAAACCTGTAGAGTTATAAATGATAACTCTCGTCCACAAATATATTGACGGAAGACAACGAAGAGGATTTGAAAGCAAGGCAGAATTGCAGGAAACAGATTTCAGGAGGTAGATTCGAATCGCTTTTAAAGCACGGGAAAAGCGGCAAAACCTCGACAATGATGCCCTTGGCCAAAAAGGGCGTATGCGTTTTTTCCTGAATATATGCAGGAAAAAACGCATACGCCCTTTTTGGCCAACCAAGCAACCTGGAAAGGCAAATCAGCGCTGCAAAGAAGTCTCGCTTCCCATCGGTCAGAAGGGCCATGCTGAATAAAGTGTCAAAACCAGAAATGCAGGACAGGCCATGGAGAAACGGGAGCCTTGCTGCGCAGATGGGCTGGATGTAAATTGCCAACAGCCACTCTGGAGAAGTGTACGGTGTGTCCTGAAACATCGAAAAAACTCAGCTTAGAGAGCATAGGGCACTTCCACTCAAAGGCGTATAAATTGGGAAAACTAAAAATCAGCAAGACACAGGCACCCCAAAGTTTAGGGCTGCTCTGTTGACAAGAACCTCCACTTCGTTACACCTTAAATATCCCAGGAAAGAGAAAAATGGATAAAGAAGTTGTGGTCCTTATGTACAATGGAATATCACTCAGCCATGAAATCAACGTCATAAGGCTAGTAGCAGCATGATGAGTGGATTTAGGTACGACGATTCTAAGTGAAATAAGTCACACAGAAAAAGACACTTATCATAAGATATCACTTATAGAGGGAATGTAAAAATCGCTACCTTTGAACTGAATTACAAAACAGAAGAGAGTCACACGTTTAGAAAGCACACTATGGCTGCTTAACGGGAAAGTTGAGGTGGGGTGATGCATAAAACAAGGGTTTCAAATTAGCTCAGAGACCGTTCCATAAACCCAATAAGTAATAGACACGACCTATTCCTTGCTCAGTGAACTGGACTCAACACCCCCTATTCACCGCCTAAGAATATATCTGACAAGTAAGAATCTTAAAACTTATGTATTTATATCTCTCTGTAAGTGAGTCAAGTGGGTGTAAAGCGGCATAAACACAGCAGTGAAAAGCAGCTAAACCCCTTTATAAAAATCAATCACTTTTAAAAACCCGTGAAACAAAGACAGTGAAAGAGAGAGAAATTCTTACAAAATTCGTTCAAGGGCTGTGATGCCACCGGGATTGACCATATCTAGACCCACAGCTGATTGAGACATAAGGGTGGACACTCTTGGGGTTGAGAGGTTTGGTGAGGTTGGGTGAGCAAACGCAGACCCTTTAGAGTAATACTGCGTGGTACCCATCCCATGGGTCACAAATCTCCAGGTTCAAGGGCATCTTCCTACATCAAAAACATGCATGAGAAACCCTGAAGATGGTACACCGTGTGATCGGGAAAGGTTTCTAAAACGCACCTCATTTCTCATCTCCTTGTGCTCGGGTTCGCCATTCCAGCCGCTTTACTAGCAATCTCCCTCCTTGGAGAATCAGCACCTTTAACCTCCTGTTCCGTACAGGTTGCAATTTGTCCTGAGGATGAACGGGAAGAGGGGGAACCAATGAGACACTAGCTCTAGGGGTTGGGACAGGCACAGGTCACTCTATTTTCCCATCAGGAAGAAGAATTAACCACAGGCTCAGCCTGCCGCCCGGGACCAGAATAGGGCCTGAAGCAATCCTGTGCTTTTGCGGCCAGCTCCCAAGAAAGCGAGTTGAAAAATGGAGCTCAGGGGCACTGCAATTCACAAACCTGTAGAGTTATAAATGATAACTCTCGTCCACAAATATATTGACGGAAGACAACGAAGAGGATTTGAAAGCAAGGCAGAATTGCAGGAAACAGATTTCAGGAGGTAGATTCGAATCGCTTTTAAAGCACGGGAAAAGCGGCAAAACCTCGACAATGATGCCCTTGGCCAAAAAGGGCGTATGCGTTTTTTCCTGAATATATGCAGGAAAAAACGCATACGCCCTTCTTGGCCAACCAAGCAACCTGGAAAGGCAAATCAGCGCTGCAAAGAAGTCTCGCTTCCCATCGGTCAGAAGGGCCATGCTGAATAAAGTGTCAAAACCAGAAATGCAGGACAGGCCATGGAGAAACGGGAGCCTTGCTGCGCAGATGGGCTGGATGTAAATTGCCAACAGCCACTCTGGAGAAGTGTACGGTGTGTCCTGAAACATCGAAAAAACTCAGCTTAGAGAGCATAGGGCACTTCCACTCAAAGGCGTATAAATTGGGAAAACTAAAAATCAGCAAGACACAGGCACCCCAAAGTTTAGGGCTGCTCTGTTGACAAGAACCTCCACTTCGTTACACCTTAAATATCCCAGGAAAGAGAAAAATGGATAAAGAAGTTGTGGTCCTTATGTACAATGGAATATCACTCAGCCATGAAATCAACGTCATAAGGCTAGTAGCAGCATGATGAGTGGATTTAGGTACGACGATTCTAAGTGAAATAAGTCACACAGAAAAAGACACTTATCATAAGATATCACTTATAGAGGGAATGTAAAAATCGCTACCTTTGAACTGAATTACAAAACAGAAGAGAGTCACACGTTTAGAAAGCACACTATGGCTGCTTAACGGGAAAGTTGAGGTGGGGTGATGCATAAAACAAGGGTTTCAAATTAGCTCAGAGACCGTTCCATAAACCCAATAAGTAATAGACACGACCTATTCCTTGCTCAGTGAACTGGACTCAACACCCCCTATTCACCGCCTAAGAATATATCTGACAAGTAAGAATCTTAAAACTTATGTATTTATATCTCTCTGTAAGTGAGTCAAGTGGGTGTAAAGCGGCATAAACACAGCAGTGAAAAGCAGCTAAACCCCTTTATAAAAATCAATCACTTTTAAAAACCCGTGAAACAAAGACAGTGAAAGAGAGAGAAATTCTTACAAAATTCGTTCAAGGGCTGTGATGCCACCGGGATTGACCATATCTAGACCCACAGCTGATTGAGACATAAGGGTGGACACTCTTGGGGTTGAGAGGTTTGGTGAGGTTGGGTGAGCAAACGCAGACCCTTTAGAGTAATACTGCGTGGTACCCATCCCATGGGTCCCAAATCTCCAGGTTCAAGGGCATCTTCCTACATCGAAAACATGCATGAGAAACCCTGAAGATGGTACACCATGTGATCGGGAAAGGTTTCTAAAACGCACCTCATTTCTCATCTCCTTGTGCTCGGGTTCGCCATTCCAGCCGCTTTACTAGCAATCTCCCTCCTTGGAGAATCAGCACCTTTAACCTCCTGTTCCATACAGGTTGCAATTTGTCCTGAGGATGAACGGGAAGAGGGGGAACCAATGAGACACTAGCTCTAGGTGTTGGGACAGGCACAGGTCACTCTATTTTCCCATCAGGAAGAAGAATTAACCACAGCCTCAGCCTGCCGCCCGGGACCAGAATAGGGCCTGAAGCAATCCTGCGCTTTTGCGGCCAGCTCCCAAGAAAGCGAGTTGAAAAATGGAGCTCAGGGGCACTGCAATTCACAAACCTGCAGAGTTATAAATGATAACTCTCGTCCACAAATATATTGACGGAAGACAACAAAGAGGATTTGAAAGCAAGGCAGAATTGCAGGAAACAGATTTCAGGAGGTAGATTCGAATCGCCTTTAAAGCACGGGAAAAGCGGCAAAACCTCGACAATGATGCCCTTGGCCAAAAAGGGCGTATGCTTTTTTTCCTGAATATATTCAGGAAAAAACGCATACGCCCTTTTTGGCCAACCAAGCAACCTGGAAAGGCAAATCAGCGCTACAAAGAAGTCTCGCTTCCCATCGGTCAAAAGGGCCATGCTGAATAAAGTGTCAAAACCAGAAATGCAGGACAGGCCATGGAGAAACGGGAGCCTTGCTACGCTGATGGGCGTGATGTAAATTGCCAACAGCCACTCTGCAGAAGTGTACGGTGTGTCCTGAAACATCGAAAACACTCAGCTTAGACAGCATAGGGCACTTCCACTCACGGGCGTATAAATTGGGAAAACTAAAAATCAGCAAGGCACAGGCACCCCAAAGTTTAGGGCTGCTCTGTTGACAAGAACCTCCACTTCGTTACACCTTAAATATCCCAGGAAAGAGAAAAATGGATAAAGAAGTTGTGGTCCTTATGTACAATGGAATATCACTCAGCCATGAAATCAACGTCATAAGGCTAGTAGCAGCATGATGAGTGGATTTAGGTACGACGATTCTAAGTGAAATAAGCCACACAGAAAACGACACTTATCATAAGATATCACTTATAGAGGGAATGTAAAACCGCTACCCTTGAACTGAATTACAAAACAGAACAGAGTCACACGTTTAGAAAACACACTATGGCTGCTTAACGGGAAAGGTGAGGTGGGGTGATGCATAAAACAAGGGTTTCAAATTAGCTCAGAGACCGTTCCATAAACCCAATATGTAATAGACAAGACCTACTCCTTGCTCAGTGATCTGGACTCAAAAGCCCCTATTCACCGCCCAAGAATATATCTGACTAGTAAGAATCTTAAAACCTATGTATTGATATCTGTCTGTATGTGAGTCAAGTGGGTGTAAAGCGGCATAAACACAGCAGTAAAAAACAGCTAAACCCCTTTATAAAAATCCATTACTTTTAAAAACCCGTGAAACAAAGACAGTGAAAGAGAGAGAAATTCTTACAAAATTCGTTCAAGGGCTGTGATGCCACCTGGATTGACCATATCTAGACCCACAGCTGATTGAGGCATAAGGGTGGACACTCTTGGGGCTGAGAGGTTTGGTGAGGTTGGGTGAGCAAACGCAGACCCTTTAGAGTAATACTGCGTGGTACCCATCCCATGGGTCCCAAATCTCCAGGTTCAAGGGCATCTTCCTACATCGAAAACATGCATGAGAATCCCAGAAGATGGTACACCGTGTGATCGGGAAAGGTTTCTAACACGCACCTCATTTCTCATCTCCTTGTGCTCGGGTTCGCCATTCCAGCCGCTTTACTAGCAATCTCCCTCCTTGGAGAATCAGCACCTTTAACCTCCTGTTCCGTACAGGTTGCAATTTGTCCTGAGGATGAACGGGAAGAGGGGGAACCAATGAGACACTAGCTCTAGGTGTTGGGACAGGCACAGGTCACTCTATTTTCCCATCAGGAAGAAGAATTAACCACAGGCTCAGCCTGCCGCCCGGGACCAGAATAGGGCCTGAAGCAATCCTGCGCTTTTGCGGCCAGCTCCCAAGAAAGCGAGTTGAAAAATGGAGCTCAGGGGCACTGCAATTCACAAACCTGCAGAGTTATAAATGATAACTCTCGTCCACAAATATATTGACGGAAGACAACAAAGAGGATTTGAAAGCAAGGCAGAATTGCAGGAAACAGATTTCAGGAGGAAGATTCGAATCGCCTTTAAAGCACGGGAAAAGCGGCAAAACCTCGACAATGATGCCCTTGGCCAAAAAGGGCGTATGCGTTTATTCCTGAATATATTCGGGAAAAAACGCATACGCCCTTTTTGGCCAACCAAGCAACCTGGAAAGGCAAATCAGCGCTACAAAGAAGTCTCGCTTCCCATCGGTCAAAAGGGCCATGCTGAATAAAGTGTCAAAACCAGAAATGCAGGACAGGCCATGGAGAAACGGGAGCCTTGCTACGCTGATGGGCGGGATGTAAATTGCCAACAGCCACTCTGGAGAAGTGTACGGTGTGTCCTGAAACATCGAAAAAACTCAGCTTAGACAGCATAGGGCACTTCCACTCACGGGCGTATAAATTGGGAAAACTAAAAATCAGCAAGACACAGGCACCCCAAAGTTTAGGGCTGCTCTGTTGACAAGAACCTCCACTTCGTTACACCTTAAATATCCCAGGAAAGAGAAAAATGGATAAAGAAGTTGTGGTCCTTATGTACAATGGAATATCACTCAGCCATGAAATCAACGTCATAAGGCTAGTAGCAGCATGATGAGTGGATTTAGGTACGACGATTCTAAGTGAAATAAGTCACACAGAAAAAGACACTTATCATAAGATATCACTTATAGAGGGAATGTAAAAACCGCTACCCTTGAACTGAATTACAAAACAGAACAGAGTCACACGTTTAGAAAACACACTATGGCTGCTTAACGGGAAAGGTGAGGTGGGGTGATGCATAAAACAAGGGTTTCAAATTAGCTCAGAGACCGTTCCATAAACCCAATATGTAATAGACAAGACCTACTCCTTGCTCAGTGATCTGGACTCTAAACCCCCTATTCACCGCCCAAGAATATATCTGACTAGTAAGAATCTTAAAACCTATGTATTGATATCTGTCTGTATGTGAGTCAAGTGGGTTAAAAGCGGCATAAACACAGCAGTAAAAAACAGCTAAACCCCTTTATAAAAATCAATTACTTTTAAAAACCCGTGAAACAAAGACAGTGAAAGAGAGAGAAATTCTTACAAAATTCGTTCAAGGGCTGTGATGCCACCTGGATTGACCATATCTAGACCCACAGCTGATTGAGGCATAAGGGTGGACACTCTTGGGGCTGAGAGGTTTGGTGAGGTTGGGTGAGCAAACGCAGACCCTTTAGAGTAATACTGCGTGGTACCCATCCCATGGGTCCCAAATCTCCAGGTTCAAGGGCATCTTCCTACATCGAAAACATGCATGAGAAACCCTGAAGATGGTACACCGTGTGATCGGGAAAGGTTGCTAAAACGCACCTCATTTCTCATCTCCTTGTGCTCGGGTTCGCCATTCCAGCCGCTTTACTAGCAATCTCCCTCCTTGGAGAATCAGCACCTTTAACCTCCTGTTCCGTACAGGTTGCAATTTGTCCTGAGGATGAACGGGAAGAGGGGGAACCAATGAGACACTAGCTCTAGGTGTTGGGACAGGCACAGGTTACTCTAATTTCCCATCAGGAAGAAGAATTAACCACAGGCTCAGCCTTCCGCCCGGGACCAGAATAGGGCCTGAAGCAATCCTGCGCTTTTGCGGCCAGCTCCCAAGAAAGCGAGTTGAAAAATGGAGCTCAGGGGAACTGCAATTCACAAACCTGCAGAGTTATAAATGATAACTCTCGTCCACAAATATATTGACGGAAGACAACGAAGAGGATTTGAAAGCAAGGCAGAATTGCAGGAAACAGATTTCAGGAGGTAGATTCGAGTCTCCTTTAAAGCACGGGAAAAGCGGCAAAACCTCGACAATGATGCCCTTGGCCAAAAAGGGCGTATGCGTTTTTTCCTGAATATATTCAGGAAAAAACGCATACGCCCTTTTTGGCCAACCAAGCAACCTGGAAAGGCAAATCAGCGCTGCAAAGAAGTCTCGCTTCCCATCGGTCAAAAGGGCCATGCTGAATAAAGTGTCAAAACCAGAAATGCAGGACAGGCCATGGAGAAACGGGAGCCTTGCTACGCTGATGGGCGGGATGTAAATTGCCAACAGCCACTCTGGAGAAGTGTACGGTGTGTCCTGAAACATCGAAAAAACTCAGCTTAGAGAGCATAGGGCACTTCCACTCATGGGCGTATAAATTGGGAAAACTAAAAATCAGCAAGACACAGGCACCCCAAAGTTTAGGGCTGCTCTGTTGACAAGAACCTCCACTTCGTTACACCTTAAATATCCCAGGAAAGAGAAAAATGGATAAAGAAGTTGTGGTCCTTATGTACAAAGGAATATCACTCAGCCATGAAATCAACGTCATAAGGCTAGTAGCAGCATGATGAGTGGATTTAGGTATGACGATTCTAAGTGAAATAAGTCACACAGAAAAAGACACTTATCATAAGATATCACTTATAGAGGGAATGTAAAAACCGCTACCCTTGAACTGAATTACAAAACAGAAGAGAGTCACACGTTTAGAAAGCACACTATGGCTGCTTAACGGGAAAGTTGAGGTGGGGTGATGCATAAAACAAGGGTTTCAAATTAGCTCAGAGACCGTTCCATAAACCCAATAAGTAATAGACACGACCTATTCCTTGCTCAGTGAACTGGACTCAACACCCCCTATTCACCGCCTAAGAATATATCTGACAAGTAAGAATCTTAAAACTTATGTATTTATATCTCTCTGTAAGTGAGTCAAGTGGGTGTAAAGCGGCATAAACACAGCAGTGAAAAGCAGCTAAACCCCTTTATAAAAATCAATCACTTTTAAAAACCCGTGAAACAAAGACAGTGAAAGAGAGAGAAATTCTTACAAAATTCGTTCAAGGGCTGTGATGCCACCGGGATTGACCATATCTAGACCCACAGCTGATTGAGACATAAGGGTGGACACTCTTGGGGTTGAGAGGTTTGGTGAGGTTGGGTGAGCAAACGCAGACCCTTTAGAGTAATACTGCGTGGTACCCATCCCATGGGTCACAAATCTCCAGGTTCAAGGGCATCTTCCTACATCAAAAACATGCATGAGAAACCCTGAAGATGGTACACCGTGTGATCGGGAAAGGTTTCTAAAACGCACCTCATTTCTCATCTCCTTGTGCTCGGGTTCGCCATTCCAGCCGCTTTACTAGCAATCTCCCTCCTTGGAGAATCAGCACCTTTAACCTCCTGTTCCGTACAGGTTGCAGTTTGTCCTGAGGATGAACGGGAAGAGGGGGAACCAATGAGACACTAGCTCTAGGGGTTGGGACAGGCACAGGTCACTCTATTTTCCCATCAGGAAGAAGAATTAACCACAGGCTCAGCCTGCCGCCCGGGACCAGAATAGGGCCTGAAGCAATCCTGTGCTTTTGCGGCCAGCTCCCAAGAAAGCGAGTTGAAAAATGGAGCTCAGGGGCACTGCAATTCACAAACCTGTAGAGTTATAAATGATAACTCTCGTCCACAAATATATTGACGGAAGACAACGAAGAGGATTTGAAAGCAAGGCAGAATTGCAGGAAACAGATTTCAGGAGGTAGATTCGAATCGCTTTTAAAGCACGGGAAAAGCGGCAAAACCTCGACAATGATGCCCTTGGCCAAAAAGGGCGTATGCGTTTTTTCCTGAATATATGCAGGAAAAAACGCATACGCCCTTTTTGGCCAACCAAGCAACCTGGAAAGGCAAATCAGCGCTGCAAAGAAGTCTCGCTTCCCATCGGTCAGAAGGGCCATGCTGAATAAAGTGTCAAAACCAGAAATGCAGGACAGGCCATGGAGAAACGGGAGCCTTGCTGCGCAGATGGGCTGGATGTAAATTGCCAACAGCCACTCTGGAGAAGTGTACGGTGTGTCCTGAAACATCGAAAAAACTCAGCTTAGAGAGCATAGGGCACTTCCACTCAAAGGCGTATAAATTGGGAAAACTAAAAATCAGCAAGACACAGGCACCCCAAAGTTTAGGGCTGCTCTGTTGACAAGAACCTCCACTTCGTTACACCTTAAATATCCCAGGAAAGAGAAAAATGGATAAAGAAGTTGTGGTCCTTATGTACAATGGAATATCACTCAGCCATGAAATCAACGTCATAAGGCTAGTAGCAGCATGATGAGTGGATTTAGGTACGACGATTCTAAGTGAAATAAGTCACACAGAAAAAGACACTTATCATAAGATATCACTTATAGAGGGAATGTAAAAATCGCTACCTTTGAACTGAATTACAAAACAGAAGAGAGTCACACGTTTAGAAAGCACACTATGGCTGCTTAACGGGAAAGTTGAGGTGGGGTGATGCATAAAACAAGGGTTTCAAATTAGCTCAGAGACCGTTCCATAAACCCAATAAGTAATAGACACGACCTATTCCTTGCTCAGTGAACTGGACTCAACACCCCCTATTCACCGCCTAAGAATATATCTGACAAGTAAGAATCTTAAAACTTATGTATTTATATCTCTCTGTAAGTGAGTCAAGTGGGTGTAAAGCGGCATAAACACAGCAGTGAAAAGCAGCTAAACCCCTTTATAAAAATCAATCACTTTTAAAAACCCGTGAAACAAAGACAGTGAAAGAGAGAGAAATTCTTACAAAATTCGTTCAAGGGCTGTGATGCCACCGGGATTGACCATATCTAGACCCACAGCTGATTGAGACATAAGGGTGGACACTCTTGGGGTTGAGAGGTTTGGTGAGGTTGGGTGAGCAAACGCAGACCCTTTAGAGTAATACTGCGTGGTACCCATCCCATGGGTCCCAAATCTCCAGGTTCAAGGGCATCTTCCTACATCGAAAACATGCATGAGAAACCCTGAAGATGGTACACCATGTGATCGGGAAAGGTTTCTAAAACGCACCTCATTTCTCATCTCCTTGTGCTCGGGTTCGCCATTCCAGCCGCTTTACTAGCAATCTCCCTCCTTGGAGAATCAGCACCTTTAACCTCCTGTTCCATACAGGTTGCAATTTGTCCTGAGGATGAACGGGAAGAGGGGGAACCAATGAGACACTAGCTCTAGGTGTTGGGACAGGCACAGGTCACTCTATTTTCCCATCAGGAAGAAGAATTAACCACAGCCTCAGCCTGCCGCCCGGGACCAGAATAGGGCCTGAAGCAATCCTGCGCTTTTGCGGCCAGCTCCCAAGAAAGCGAGTTGAAAAATGGAGCTCAGGGGCACTGCAATTCACAAACCTGCAGAGTTATAAATGATAACTCTCGTCCACAAATATATTGACGGAAGACAACAAAGAGGATTTGAAAGCAAGGCAGAATTGCAGGAAACAGATTTCAGGAGGTAGATTCGAATCGCCTTTAAAGCACGGGAAAAGCGGCAAAACCTCGACAATGATGCCCTTGGCCAAAAAGGGCGTATGCGTTTTTTCCTGAATATATTCAGGAAAAAACGCATACGCCCTTTTTGGCCAACCAAGCAACCTGGAAAGGCAAATCAGCGCTACAAAGAAGTCTCGCTTCCCATCGGTCAAAAGGGCCATGCTGAATAAAGTGTCAAAACCAGAAATGCAGGACAGGCCATGGAGAAACGGGAGCCTTGCTACGCTGATGGGCGTGATGTAAATTGCCAACAGCCACTCTGCAGAAGTGTACGGTGTGTCCTGAAACATCGAAAACACTCAGCTTAGACAGCATAGGGCACTTCCACTCACGGGCGTATAAATTGGGAAAACTAAAAATCAGCAAGGCACAGGCACCCCAAAGTTTAGGGCTGCTCTGTTGACAAGAACCTCCACTTCGTTACACCTTAAATATCCCAGGAAAGAGAAAAATGGATAAAGAAGTTGTGGTCCTTATGTACAATGGAATATCACTCAGCCATGAAATCAACGTCATAAGGCTAGTAGCAGCATGATGAGTGGATTTAGGTACGACGATTCTAAGTGAAATAAGCCACACAGAAAACGACACTTATCATAAGATATCACTTATAGAGGGAATGTAAAACCGCTACCCTTGAACTGAATTACAAAACAGAACAGAGTCACACGTTTAGAAAACACACTATGGCTGCTTAACGGGAAAGGTGAGGTGGGGTGATGCATAAAACAAGGGTTTCAAATTAGCTCAGAGACCGTTCCATAAACCCAATATGTAATAGACAAGACCTACTCCTTGCTCAGTGATCTGGACTCAAAACCCCCTATTCACCGCCCAAGAATATATCTGACTAGTAAGAATCTTAAAACCTATGTATTGATATCTGTCTGTATGTGAGTCAAGTGGGTGTAAAGCGGCATAAACACAGCAGTAAAAAACAGCTAAACCCCTTTATAAAAATCCATTACTTTTAAAAACCCGTGAAACAAAGACAGTGAAAGAGAGAGAAATTCTTACAAAATTCGTTCAAGGGCTGTGATGCCACCTGGATTGACCATATCTAGACCCACAGCTGATTGAGGCATAAGGGTGGACACTCTTGGGGCTGAGAGGTTTGGTGAGGTTGGGTGAGCAAACGCAGACCCTTTAGAGTAATACTGCGTGGTACCCATCCCATGGGTCCCAAATCTCCAGGTTCAAGGGCATCTTCCTACATCGAAAACATGCATGAGAATCCCAGAAGATGGTACACCGTGTGATCGGGAAAGGTTTCTAACACGCACCTCATTTCTCATCTCCTTGTGCTCGGGTTCGCCATTCCAGCCGCTTTACTAGCAATCTCCCTCCTTGGAGAATCAGCACCTTTAACCTCCTGTTCCGTACAGGTTGCAATTTGTCCTGAGGATGAACGGGAAGAGGGGGAACCAATGAGACACTAGCTCTAGGTGTTGGGACAGGCACAGGTCACTCTATTTTCCCATCAGGAAGAAGAATTAACCACAGCCTCAGCCTGCCGCCCGGGACCAGAATAGGGCCTGAAGCAATCCTGCGCTTTTGCGGCCAGCTCCCAAGAAAGCGAGTTGAAAAATGGAGCTCAGGGGCACTGCAATTCACAAACCTGCAGAGTTATAAATGATAACTCTCGTCCACAAATATATTGACGGAAGACAACAAAGAGGATTTGAAAGCAAGGCAGAATTGCAGGAAACAGATTTCAGGAGGAAGATTCGAATCGCCTTTAAAGCACGGGAAAAGCGGCAAAACCTCGACAATGATGCCCTTGGCCAAAAAGGGCGTATGCGTTTATTCCTGAATATATTCGGGAAAAAACGCATACGCCCTTTTTGGCCAACCAAGCAACCTGGAAAGGCAAATCAGCGCTACAAAGAAGTCTCGCTTCCCATCGGTCAAAAGGGCCATGCTGAATAAAGTGTCAAAACCAGAAATGCAGGACAGGCCATGGAGAAACGGGAGCCTTGCTACGCTGATGGGCGGGATGTAAATTGCCAACAGCCACTCTGGAGAAGTGTACGGTGTGTCCTGAAACATCGAAAAAACTCAGCTTAGACAGCATAGGGCACTTCCACTCACGGGCGTATAAATTGGGAAAACTAAAAATCAGCAAGACACAGGCACCCCAAAGTTTAGGGCTGCTCTGTTGACAAGAACCTCCACTTCGTTACACCTTAAATATACCAGGAAAGAGAAAAATGGATAAAGAAGTTGTGGTCCTTATGTACAATGGAATATCACTCAGCCATGAAATCAACGTCATAAGGCTAGTAGCAGCATGATAAGTGGATTTAGGTACGACGATTCTAAGTGAAATAAGTCACACAGAAAAAGACACTTATCATAAGATATCACTTATAGAGGGAATGTAAAAACCGCTACCCTTGAACTGAATTACAAAACAGAACAGAGTCACAGGTTTAGAAAACACACTATGGCTGCTTAACGGGAAAGGTGAGGTGGGGTGATGCATAAAACAAGGGTTTCAAATTAGCTCAGAGACCGTTCCATAAACCCAATATGTAATAGACAAGACCTACTCCTTGCTCAGTGATCTGGACTCAAAACCCCCTATTCACCGCCCAAGAATATATCTGACTAGTAAGAATCTTAAAACCTATGTATTGATATCTGTCTGTATGTGAGTCAAGTGGGTTAAAAGCGGCATAAACACAGCAGTAAAAAACAGCTATACCCCTTTATAAAAATCAATTACTTTTAAAAACCCGTGAAACAAAGACAGTGAAAGAGAGAGAAATTCTTACAAAATTCGTTCAAGGGCTGTGATGCCACCTGGATTGACCATATCTAGACCCACAGCTGATTGAGGCATAAGGGTGGACACTCTTGGGGCTGAGAGGTTTGGTGAGGTTGGGTGAGCAAACGCAGACCCTTTAGAGTAATACTGCGTGGTACCCATCCCATGGGTCCCAAATCTCCAGGTTCAAGGGCATCTTCCTACATCGAAAACATGCATGAGAAACCCTGAAGATGGTACACCGTGTGATCGGGAAAGGTTGCTAAAACGCACCTCATTTCTCATCTCCTTGTGCTCGGGTTCGCCATTCCAGCCGCTTTACTAGCAATCTCCCTCCTTGGAGAATCAGCACCTTTAACCTCCTGTTCCGTACAGGTTGCAATTTGTCCTGAGGATGAACGGGAAGAGGGGGAACCAATGAGACACTAGCTCTAGGTGTTGGGACAGGCACAGGTTACTCTAATTTCCCATCAGGAAGAAGAATTAACCACAGGCTCAGCCTTCCGCCCGGGACCAGAATAGGGCCTGAAGCAATCCTGCGCTTTTGCGGCCAGCTCCCAAGAAAGCGAGTTGAAAAATGGAGCTCAGGGGAACTGCAATTCACAAACCTGCAGAGTTATAAATGATAACTCTCGTCCACAAATATATTGACGGAAGACAACGAAGAGGATTTGAAAGCAAGGCAGAATTGCAGGAAACAGATTTCAGGAGGTAGATTCGAGTCTCCTTTAAAGCACGGGAAAAGCGGCAAAACCTCGACAATGATGCCCTTGGCCAAAAAGGGCGTATGCGTTTTTTCCTGAATATATTCAGGAAAAAACGCATACGCCCTTTTTGGCCAACCAAGCAACCTGGAAAGGCAAATCAGCGCTGCAAAGAAGTCTCGCTTCCCATCGGTCAAAAGGGCCATGCTGAATAAAGTGTCAAAACCAGAAATGCAGGACAGGCCATGGAGAAACGGGAGCCTTGCTACGCTGATGGGCGGGATGTAAATTGCCAACAGCCACTCTGGAGAAGTGTACGGTGTGTCCTGAAACATCGAAAAAACTCAGCTTAGAGAGCATAGGGCACTTCCACTCATGGGCGTATAAATTGGGAAAACTAAAAATCAGCAAGACACAGGCACCCCAAAGTTTAGGGCTGCTCTGTTGACAAGAACCTCCACTTCGTTACACCTTAAATATCCCAGGAAAGAGAAAAATGGATAAAGAAGTTGTGGTCCTTATGTACAAAGGAGTATCACTCAGCCATGAAATCAACGTCATAAGGCTAGTAGCAGCATGATGAGTGGATTTAGGTATGACGATTCTAAGTGAAATAAGTCACACAGAAAAAGACACTTATCATAAGATATCACTTATAGAGGGAATGTAAAAACCGCTACCCTTGAACTGAATTACAAAACAGAAGAGAGTCACACGTTTAGAAAGCACACTATGGCTGCTTAACGGGAAAGTTGAGGTGGGGTGATGCATAAAACAAGGGTTTCAAATTAGCTCAGAGACCGTTCCATAAACCCAATAAGTAATAGACACGACCTATTCCTTGCTCAGTGAACTGGACTCAACACCCCCTATTCACCGCCTAAGAATATATCTGACAAGTAAGAATCTTAAAACTTATGTATTTATATCTCTCTGTAAGTGAGTCAAGTGGGTGTAAAGCGGCATAAACACAGCAGTGAAAAGCAGCTAAACCCCTTTATAAAAATCAATCACTTTTAAAAACCCGTGAAACAAAGACAGTGAAAGAGAGAGAAATTCTTACAAAATTCGTTCAAGGGCTGTGATGCCACCGGGATTGACCATATCTAGACCCACAGCTGATTGAGACATAAGGGTGGACACTCTTGGGGTTGAGAGGTTTGGTGAGGTTGGGTGAGCAAACGCAGACCCTTTAGAGTAATACTGCGTGGTACCCATCCCATGGGTCACAAATCTCCAGGTTCAAGGGCATCTTCCTACATCAAAAACATGCATGAGAAACCCTGAAGATGGTACACCGTGTGATCGGGAAAGGTTTCTAAAACGCACCTCATTTCTCATCTCCTTGTGCTCGGGTTCGCCATTCCAGCCGCTTTACTAGCAATCTCCCTCCTTGGAGAATCAGCACCTTTAACCTCCTGTTCCGTACAGGTTGCAGTTTGTCCTGAGGATGAACGGGAAGAGGGGGAACCAATGAGACACTAGCTCTAGGGGTTGGGACAGGCACAGGTCACTCTATTTTCCCATCAGGAAGAAGAATTAACCACAGGCTCAGCCTGCCGCCCGGGACCAGAATAGGGCCTGAAGCAATCCTGTGCTTTTGCGGCCAGCTCCCAAGAAAGCGAGTTGAAAAATGGAGCTCAGGGGCACTGCAATTCACAAACCTGTAGAGTTATAAATGATAACTCTCGTCCACAAATATATTGACGGAAGACAACGAAGAGGATTTGAAAGCAAGGCAGAATTGCAGGAAACAGATTTCAGGAGGTAGATTCGAATCGCTTTTAAAGCACGGGAAAAGCGGCAAAACCTCGACAATGATGCCCTTGGCCAAAAAGGGCGTATGCGTTTTTTCCTGAATATATGCAGGAAAAAACGCATACGCCCTTTTTGGCCAACCAAGCAACCTGGAAAGGCAAATCAGCGCTGCAAAGAAGTCTCGCTTCCCATCGGTCAGAAGGGCCATGCTGAATAAAGTGTCAAAACCAGAAATGCAGGACAGGCCATGGAGAAACGGGAGCCTTGCTGCGCAGATGGGCTGGATGTAAATTGCCAACAGCCACTCTGGAGAAGTGTACGGTGTGTCCTGAAACATCGAAAAAACTCAGCTTAGAGAGCATAGGGCACTTCCACTCAAAGGCGTATAAATTGGGAAAACTAAAAATCAGCAAGACACAGGCACCCCAAAGTTTAGGGCTGCTCTGTTGACAAGAACCTCCACTTCGTTACACCTTAAATATCCCAGGAAAGAGAAAAATGGATAAAGAAGTTGTGGTCCTTATGTACAATGGAATATCACTCAGCCATGAAATCAACGTCATAAGGCTAGTAGCAGCATGATGAGTGGATTTAGGTACGACGATTCTAAGTGAAATAAGTCACACAGAAAAAGACACTTATCATAAGATATCACTTATAGAGGGAATGTAAAAATCGCTACCTTTGAACTGAATTACAAAACAGAACAGAGTCACACGTTTAGAAAGCACACTATGGCTGCTTAACGGGAAAGTTGAGGTGGGGTGATGCATAAAACAAGGGTTTCAAATTAGCTCAGAGACCGTTCCATAAACCCAATAAGTAATAGACACGACCTATTCCTTGCTCAGTGAACTGGACTCAACACCCCCTATTCACCGCCTAAGAATATATCTGACAAGTAAGAATCTTAAAACTTATGTATTTATATCTCTCTGTAAGTGAGTCAAGTGGGTGTAAAGCGGCATAAACACAGCAGTGAAAAGCAGCTAAACCCCTTTATAAAAATCAATCACTTTTAAAAACCCGTGAAACAAAGACAGTGAAAGAGAGAGAAATTCTTACAAAATTCGTTCAAGGGCTGTGATGCCACCGGGATTGACCATATCTAGACCCACAGCTGATTGAGACATAAGGGTGGACACTCTTGGGGTTGAGAGGTTTGGTGAGGTTGGGTGAGCAAACGCAGACCCTTTAGAGTAATACTGCGTGGTACCCATCCCATGGGTCCCAAATCTCCAGGTTCAAGGGCATCTTCCTACATCGAAAACATGCATGAGAAACCCTGAAGATGGTACACCATGTGATCGGGAAAGGTTTCTAAAACGCACCTCATTTCTCATCTCCTTGTGCTCGGGTTCGCCATTCCAGCCGCTTTACTAGCAATCTCCCTCCTTGGAGAATCAGCACCTTTAACCTCCTGTTCCATACAGGTTGCAATTTGTCCTGAGGATGAACGGGAAGAGGGGGAACCAATGAGACACTAGCTCTAGGTGTTGGGACAGGCACAGGTCACTCTATTTTCCCATCAGGAAGAAGAATTAACCACAGCCTCAGCCTGCCGCCCGGGACCAGAATAGGGCCTGAAGCAATCCTGCGCTTTTGCGGCCAGCTCCCAAGAAAGCGAGTTGAAAAATGGAGCTCAGGGGCACTGCAATTCACAAACCTGCAGAGTTATAAATGATAACTCTCGTCCACAAATATATTGACGGAAGACAACAAAGAGGATTTGAAAGCAAGGCAGAATTGCAGGAAACAGATTTCAGGAGGTAGATTCGAATCGCCTTTAAAGCACGGGAAAAGCGGCAAAACCTCGACAATGATGCCCTTGGCCAAAAAGGGCGTATGCGTTTTTTCCTGAATATATTCAGGAAAAAACGCATACGCCCTTTTTGGCCAACCAAGCAACCTGGAAAGGCAAATCAGCGCTACAAAGAAGTCTCGCTTCCCATCGGTCAAAAGGGCCATGCTGAATAAAGTGTCAAAACCAGAAATGCAGGACAGGCCATGGAGAAACGGGAGCCTTGCTACGCTGATGGGCGTGATGTAAATTGCCAACAGCCACTCTGCAGAAGTGTACGGTGTGTCCTGAAACATCGAAAACACTCAGCTTAGACAGCATAGGGCACTTCCACTCACGGGCGTATAAATTGGGAAAACTAAAAATCAGCAAGGCACAGGCACCCCAAAGTTTAGGGCTGCTCTGTTGACAAGAACCTCCACTTCGTTACACCTTAAATATCCCAGGAAAGAGAAAAATGGATAAAGAAGTTGTGGTCCTTATGTACAATGGAATATCACTCAGCCATGAAATCAACGTCATAAGGCTAGTAGCAGCATGATGAGTGGATTTAGGTACGACGATTCTAAGTGAAATAAGCCACACAGAAAACGACACTTATCATAAGATATCACTTATAGAGGGAATGTAAAACCGCTACCCTTGAACTGAATTACAAAACAGAACAGAGTCACACGTTTAGAAAACACACTATGGCTGCTTAACGGGAAAGGTGAGGTGGGGTGATGCATAAAACAAGGGTTTCAAATTAGCTCAGAGACCGTTCCATAAACCCAATATGTAATAGACAAGACCTACTCCTTGCTCAGTGATCTGGACTCAAAACCCCCTATTCACCGCCCAAGAATATATCTGACTAGTAAGAATCTTAAAACCTATGTATTGATATCTCTCTGTATGTGAGTCAAGTGGGTGTAAAGCGGCATAAACACAGCAGTAAAAAACAGCTAAACCCCTTTATAAAAATCCATTACTTTTAAAAACCCGTGAAACAAAGACAGTGAAAGAGAGAGAAATTCTTACAAAATTCGTTCAAGGGCTGTGATGCCACCTGGATTGACCATATCTAGACCCACAGCTGATTGAGGCATAAGGGTGGACACTCTTGGGGCTGAGAGGTTTGGTGAGGTTGGGTGAGCAAACGCAGACCCTTTAGAGTAATACTGCGTGGTACCCATCCCATGGGTCCCAAATCTCCAGGTTCAAGGGCATCTTCCTACATCGAAAACATGCATGAGAATCCCAGAAGATGGTACACCGTGTGATCGGGAAAGGTTTCTAACACGCACCTCATTTCTCATCTCCTTGTGCTCGGGTTCGCCATTCCAGCCGCTTTACTAGCAATCTCCCTCCTTGGAGAATCAGCACCTTTAACCTCCTGTTCCGTACAGGTTGCAATTTGTCCTGAGGATGAACGGGAAGAGGGGGAACCAATGAGACACTAGCTCTAGGTGTTGGGACAGGCACAGGTCACTCTATTTTCCCATCAGGAAGAAGAATTAACCACAGGCTCAGCCTGCCGCCCGGGACCAGAATAGGGCCTGAAGCAATCCTGCGCTTTTGCGGCCAGCTCCCAAGAAAGCGAGTTGAAAAATGGAGCTCAGGGGCACTGCAATTCACAAACCTGCAGAGTTATAAATGATAACTCTCGTCCACAAATATATTGACGGAAGACAACAAAGAGGATTTGAAAGCAAGGCAGAATTGCAGGAAACAGATTTCAGGAGGAAGATTCGAATCGCCTTTAAAGCACGGGAAAAGCGGCAAAACCTCGACAATGATGCCCTTGGCCAAAAAGGGCGTATGCGTTTATTCCTGAATATATTCGGGAAAAAACGCATACGCCCTTTTTGGCCAACCAAGCAACCTGGAAAGGCAAATCAGCGCTACAAAGAAGTCTCGCTTCCCATCGGTCAAAAGGGCCATGCTGAATAAAGTGTCAAAACCAGAAATGCAGGACAGGCCATGGAGAAACGGGAGCCTTGCTACGCTGATGGGCGGGATGTAAATTGCCAACAGCCACTCTGGAGAAGTGTACGGTGTGTCCTGAAACATCGAAAAAACTCAGCTTAGACAGCATAGGGCACTTCCACTCACGGGCGTATAAATTGGGAAAACTAAAAATCAGCAAGACACAGGCACCCCAAAGTTTAGGGCTGCTCTGTTGACAAGAACCTCCACTTCGTTACACCTTAAATATCCCAGGAAAGAGAAAAATGGATAAAGAAGTTGTGGTCCTTATGTACAATGGAATATCACTCAGCCATGAAATCAACGTCATAAGGCTAGTAGCAGCATGATGAGTGGATTTAGGTACGACGATTCTAAGTGAAATAAGTCACACAGAAAAAGACACTTATCATAAGATATCACTTATAGAGGGAATGTAAAAACCGCTACCCTTGAACTGAATTACAAAACAGAACAGAGTCACACGTTTAGAAAACACACTATGGCTGCTTAACGGGAAAGGTGAGGTGGGGTGATGCATAAAACAAGGGTTTCAAATTAGCTCAGAGACCGTTCCATAAACCCAATATGTAATAGACAAGACCTACTCCTTGCTCAGTGATCTGGACTCAAAACCCCCTATTCACCGCCCAAGAATATATCTGACTAGTAAGAATCTTAAAACCTATGTATTGATATCTGTCTGTATGTGAGTCAAGTGGGTTAAAAGCGGCATAAACACAGCAGTAAAAAACAGCTAAACCCCTTTATAAAAATCAATTACTTTTAAAAACCCGTGAAACAAAGACAGTGAAAGAGAGAGAAATTCTTACAAAATTCGTTCAAGGGCTGTGATGCCACCTGGATTGACCATATCTAGACCCACAGCTGATTGAGGCATAAGGGTGGACACTCTTGGGGCTGAGAGTTTTGGTGAGGTTGGGTGAGCAAACGCAGACCCTTTAGAGTAATACTGCGTGGTACCCATCCCATGGGTCCCAAATCTCCAGGTTCAAGGGCATCTTCCTACATCGAAAACATGCATGAGAAACCCTGAAGATGGTACACCGTGTGATCGGGAAAGGTTGCTAAAACGCACCTCATTTCTCATCTCCTTGTGCTCGGGTTCGCCATTCCAGCCGCTTTACTAGCAATCTCCCTCCTTGGAGAATCAGCACCTTTAACCTCCTGTTCCGTACAGGTTGCAATTTGTCCTGAGGATGAACGGGAAGAGGGGGAACCAATGAGACACTAGCTCTAGGTGTTGGGACAGGCACAGGTTACTCTAATTTCCCATCAGGAAGAAGAATTAACCACAGGCTCAGCCTTCCGCCCGGGACCAGAATAGGGCCTGAAGCAATCCTGCGCTTTTGCGGCCAGCTCCCAAGAAAGCGAGTTGAAAAATGGAGCTCAGGGGAACTGCAATTCACAAACCTGCAGAGTTATAAATGATAACTCTCGTCCACAAATATATTGACGGAAGACAACGAAGAGGATTTGAAAGCAAGGCAGAATTGCAGGAAACAGATTTCAGGAGGTAGATTCGAGTCTCCTTTAAAGCACGGGAAAAGCGGCAAAACCTCGACAATGATGCCCTTGGCCAAAAAGGGCGTATGCGTTTTTTCCTGAATATATGCAGGAAAAAACGCATACGCCCTTTTTGGCCAACCAAGCAACCTGGAAAGGCAAATCAGCGCTGCAAAGAAGTCTCGCTTCCCATCGGTCAAAAGGGCCATGCTGAATAAAGTGTCAAAACCAGAAATGCAGGACAGGCCATGGAGAAACGGGAGCCTTGCTACGCTGATGGGCGGGATGTAAATTGCCAACAGCCACTCTGGAGAAGTGTACGGTGTGTCCTGAAACATCGAAAAAACTCAGCTTAGAGAGCATAGGGCACTTCCACTCATGGGCGTATAAATTGGGAAAACTAAAAATCAGCAAGACACAGGCACCCCAAAGTTTAGGGCTGCTCTGTTGACAAGAACCTCCACTTCGTTACACCTTAAATATCTCAGGAAAGAGAAAAATGGATAAAGAAGTTGTGGTCCTTATGTACAAAGGAATATCACTCAGCCATGAAATCAACGTCATAAGGCTAGTAGCAGCATGATGAGTGGATTTAGGTATGACGATTCTAAGTGAAATAAGTCACACAGAAAAAGACACTTATCATAAGATATCACTTATAGAGGGAATGTAAAAACCGCTACCCTTGAACTGAATTACAAAACAGAAGAGAGTCACACGTTTAGAAAGCACACTATGGCTGCTTAACGGGAAAGTTGAGGTGGGGTGATGCATAAAACAAGGGTTTCAAATTAGCTCAGAGACCGTTCCATAAACCCAATAAGTAATAGACACGACCTATTCCTTGCTCAGTGAACTGGACTCAACACCCCCTATTCACCGCCTAAGAATATATCTGACAAGTAAGAATCTTAAAACTTATGTATTTATATCTCTCTGTAAGTGAGTCAAGTGGGTGTAAAGCGGCATAAACACAGCAGTGAAAAGCAGCTAAACCCCTTTATAAAAATCAATCACTTTTAAAAACCCGTGAAACAAAGACAGTGAAAGAGAGAGAAATTCTTACAAAATTCGTTCAAGGGCTGTGATGCCACCGGGATTGACCATATCTAGACCCACAGCTGATTGAGACATAAGGGTGGACACTCTTGGGGTTGAGAGGTTTGGTGAGGTTGGGTGAGCAAACGCAGACCCTTTAGAGTAATACTGCGTGGTACCCATCCCATGGGTCACAAATCTCCAGGTTCAAGGGCATCTTCCTACATCAAAAACATGCATGAGAAACCCTGAAGATGGTACACCGTGTGATCGGGAAAGGTTTCTAAAACGCACCTCATTTCTCATCTCCTTGTGCTCGGGTTCGCCATTCCAGCCGCTTTACTAGCAATCTCCCTCCTTGGAGAATCAGCACCTTTAACCTCCTGTTCCGTACAGGTTGCAGTTTGTCCTGAGGATGAACGGGAAGAGGGGGAACCAATGAGACACTAGCTCTAGGGGTTGGGACAGGCACAGGTCACTCTATTTTCCCATCAGGAAGAAGAATTAACCACAGGCTCAGCCTGCCGCCCGGGACCAGAATAGGGCCTGAAGCAATCCTGTGCTTTTGCGGCCAGCTCCCAAGAAAGCGAGTTGAAAAATGGAGCTCAGGGGCACTGCAATTCACAAACCTGTAGAGTTATAAATGATAACTCTCGTCCACAAATATATTGACGGAAGACAACGAAGAGGATTTGAAAGCAAGGCAGAATTGCAGGAAACAGATTTCAGGAGGTAGATTCGAATCGCTTTTAAAGCACGGGAAAAGCGGCAAAACCTCGACAATGATGCCCTTGGCCAAAAAGGGCGTATGCGTTTTTTCCTGAATATATGCAGGAAAAAACGCATACGCCCTTTTTGGCCAACCAAGCAACCTGGAAAGGCAAATCAGCGCTGCAAAGAAGTCTCGCTTCCCATCGGTCAGAAGGGCCATGCTGAATAAAGTGTCAAAACCAGAAATGCAGGACAGGCCATGGAGAAACGGGAGCCTTGCTGCGCAGATGGGCTGGATGTAAATTGCCAACAGCCACTCTGGAGAAGTGTACGGTGTGTCCTGAAACATCGAAAAAACTCAGCTTAGAGAGCATAGGGCACTTCCACTCAAAGGCGTATAAATTGGGAAAACTAAAAATCAGCAAGACACAGGCACCCCAAAGTTTAGGGCTGCTCTGTTGACAAGAACCTCCACTTCGTTACACCTTAAATATCCCAGGAAAGAGAAAAATGGATAAAGAAGTTGTGGTCCTTATGTACAATGGAATATCACTCAGCCATGAAATCAACGTCATAAGGCTAGTAGCAGCATGATGAGTGGATTTAGGTACGACGATTCTAAGTGAAATAAGTCACACAGAAAAAGACACTTATCATAAGATATCACTTATAGAGGGAATGTAAAAATCGCTACCTTTGAACTGAATTACAAAACAGAACAGAGTCACACGTTTAGAAAGCACACTATGGCTGCTTAACGGGAAAGTTGAGGTGGGGTGATGCATAAAACAAGGGTTTCAAATTAGCTCAGAGACCGTTCCATAAACCCAATAAGTAATAGACACGACCTATTCCTTGCTCAGTGAACTGGACTCAACACCCCCTATTCACCGCCTAAGAATATATCTGACAAGTAAGAATCTTAAAACTTATGTATTTATATCTCTCTGTAAGTGAGTCAAGTGGGTGTAAAGCCGCATAAACACAGCAGTGAAAAGCAGCTAAACCCCTTTATAAAAATCAATCACTTTTAAAAACCCGTGAAACAAAGACAGTGAAAGAGAGAGAAATTCTTACAAAATTCGTTCAAGGGCTGTGATGCCACCGGGATTGACCATATCTAGACCCACAGCTGATTGAGACATAAGGGTGGACACTCTTGGGGTTGAGAGGTTTGGTGAGGTTGGGTGAGCAAACGCAGACCCTTTAGAGTAATACTGCGTGGTACCCATCCCATGGGTCCCAAATCTCCAGGTTCAAGGGCATCTTCCTACATCGAAAACATGCATGAGAAACCCTGAAGATGGTACACCATGTGATCGGGAAAGGTTTCTAAAACGCACCTCATTTCTCATCTCCTTGTGCTCGGGTTCGCCATTCCAGCCGCTTTACTAGCAATCTCCCTCCTTGGAGAATCAGCACCTTTAACCTCCTGTTCCATACAGGTTGCAATTTGTCCTGAGGATGAACGGGAAGAGGGGGAACCAATGAGACACTAGCTCTAGGTGTTGGGACAGGCACAGGTCACTCTATTTTCCCATCAGGAAGAAGAATTAACCACAGCCTCAGCCTGCCGCCCGGGACCAGAATAGGGCCTGAAGCAATCCTGCGCTTTTGCGGCCAGCTCCCAAGAAAGCGAGTTGAAAAATGGAGCTCAGGGGCACTGCAATTCACAAACCTGCAGAGTTATAAATGATAACTCTCGTCCACAAATATATTGACGGAAGACAACAAAGAGGATTTGAAAGCAAGGCAGAATTGCAGGAAACAGATTTCAGGAGGTAGATTCGAATCGCCTTTAAAGCACGGGAAAAGCGGCAAAACCTCGACAATGATGCCCTTGGCCAAAAAGGGCGTATGCGTTTTTTCCTGAATATATTCAGGAAAAAACGCATACGCCCTTTTTGGCCAACCAAGCAACCTGGAAAGGCAAATCAGCGCTACAAAGAAGTCTCGCTTCCCATCGGTCAAAAGGGCCATGCTGAATAAAGTGTCAAAACCAGAAATGCAGGACAGGCCATGGAGAAACGGGAGCCTTGCTACGCTGATGGGCGTGATGTAAATTGCCAACAGCCACTCTGCAGAAGTGTACGGTGTGTCCTGAAACATCGAAAACACTCAGCTTAGACAGCATAGGGCACTTCCACTCACGGGCGTATAAATTGGGAAAACTAAAAATCAGCAAGGCACAGGCACCCCAAAGTTTAGGGCTGCTCTGTTGACAAGAACCTCCACTTCGTTACACCTTAAATATCCCAGGAAAGAGAAAAATGGATAAAGAAGTTGTGGTCCTTATGTACAATGGAATATCACTCAGCCATGAAATCAACGTCATAAGGCTAGTAGCAGCATGATGAGTGGATTTAGGTACGACGATTCTAAGTGAAATAAGCCACACAGAAAACGACACTTATCATAAGATATCACTTATAGAGGGAATGTAAAACCGCTACCCTTGAACTGAATTACAAAACAGAACAGAGTCACACGTTTAGAAAACACACTATGGCTGCTTAACGGGAAAGGTGAGGTGGGGTGATGCATAAAACAAGGGTTTCAAATTAGCTCAGAGACCGTTCCATAAACCCAATATGTAATAGACAAGACCTACTCCTTGCTCAGTGATCTGGACTCAAAACCCCCTATTCACCGCCCAAGAATATATCTGACTAGTAAGAATCTTAAAACCTATGTATTGATATCTGTCTGTATGTGAGTCAAGTGGGTGTAAAGCGGCATAAACACAGCAGTAAAAAACAGCTAAACCCCTTTATAAAAATCCATTACTTTTAAAAACCCGTGAAACAAAGACAGTGAAAGAGAGAGAAATTCTTACAAAATTCGTTCAAGGGCTGTGATGCCACCTGGATTGACCATATCTAGACCCACAGCTGATTGAGGCATAAGGGTGGACACTCTTGGGGCTGAGAGGTTTGGTGAGGTTGGGTGAGCAAACGCAGACCCTTTAGAGTAATACTGCGTGGTACCCATCCCATGGGTCCCAAATCTCCAGGTTCAAGGGCATCTTCCTACATCGAAAACATGCATGAGAATCCCAGAAGATGGTACACCGTGTGATCGGGAAAGGTTTCTAACACGCACCTCATTTCTCATCTCCTTGTGCTCGGGTTCGCCATTCCAGCCGCTTTACTAGCAATCTCCCTCCTTGGAGAATCAGCACCTTTAACCTCCTGTTCCGTACAGGTTGCAATTTGTCCTGAGGATGAACGGGAAGAGGGGGAACCAATGAGACACTAGCTCTAGGTGTTGGGACAGGCACAGGTCACTCTATTTTCCCATCAGGAAGAAGAATTAACCACAGGCTCAGCCTGCCGCCCGGGACCAGAATAGGGCCTGAAGCAATCCTGCGCTTTTGCGGCCAGCTCCCAAGAAAGCGAGTTGAAAAATGGAGCTCAGGGGCACTGCAATTCACAAACCTGCAGAGTTATAAATGATAACTCTCGTCCACAAATATATTGACGGAAGACAACAAAGAGGATTTGAAAGCAAGGCAGAATTGCAGGAAACAGATTTCAGGAGGAAGATTCGAATCGCCTTTAAAGCACGGGAAAAGCGGCAAAACCTCGACAATGATGCCCTTGGCCAAAAAGGGCGTATGCGTTTATTCCTGAATATATTCGGGAAAAAACGCATACGCCCTTTTTGGCCAACCAAGCAACCTGGAAAGGCAAATCAGCGCTACAAAGAAGTCTCGCTTCCCATCGGTCAAAAGGGCCATGCTGAATAAAGTGTCAAAACCAGAAATGCAGGACAGGCCATGGAGAAACGGGAGCCTTGCTACGCTGATGGGCGGGATGTAAATTGCCAACAGCCACTCTGGAGAAGTGTACGGTGTGTCCTGAAACATCGAAAAAACTCAGCTTAGACAGCATAGGGCACTTCCACTCACGGGCGTATAAATTGGGAAAACTAAAAATCAGCAAGACACAGGCACCCCAAAGTTTAGGGCTGCTCTGTTGACAAGAACCTCCACTTCGTTACACCTTAAATATCCCAGGAAAGAGAAAAATGGATAAAGAAGTTGTGGTCCTTATGTACAATGGAATATCACTCAGCCATGAAATCAACGTCATAAGGCTAGTAGCAGCATGATGAGTGGATTTAGGTACGACGATTCTAAGTGAAATAAGTCACACAGAAAAAGACACTTATCATAAGATATCACTTATAGAGGGAATGTAAAAACCGCTACCCTTGAACTGAATTACAAAACAGAACAGAGTCACACGTTTAGAAAACACACTATGGCTGCTTAACGGGAAAGGTGAGGTGGGGTGATGCATAAAACAAGGGTTTCAAATTAGCTCAGAGACCGTTCCATAAACCCAATATGTAATAGACAAGACCTACTCCTTGCTCAGTGATCTGGACTCAAAACCCCCTATTCACCGCCCAAGAATATATCTGACTAGTAAGAATCTTAAAACCTATGTATTGATATCTGTCTGTATGTGAGTCAAGTGGGTTAAAAGCGGCATAAACACAGCAGTAAAAAACAGCTAAACCCCTTTATAAAAATCAATTACTTTTAAAAACCCGTGAAACAAAGACAGTGAAAGAGAGAGAAATTCTTACAAAATTCGTTCAAGGGCTGTGATGCCACCTGGATTGACCATATCTAGACCCACAGCTGATTGAGGCATAAGGGTGGACACTCTTGGGGCTGAGAGGTTTGGTGAGGTTGGGTGAGCAAACGCAGACCCTTTAGAGTAATACTGCGTGGTACCCATCCCATGGGTCCCAAATCTCCAGGTTCAAGGGCATCTTCCTACATCGAAAACATGCATGAGAAACCCTGAAGATGGTACACCGTGTGATCGGGAAAGGTTGCTAAAACGCACCTCATTTCTCATCTCCTTGTGCTCGGGTTCGCCATTCCAGCCGCTTTACTAGCAATCTCCCTCCTTGGAGAATCAGCACCTTTAACCTCCTGTTCCGTACAGGTTGCAATTTGTCCTGAGGATGAACGGGAAGAGGGGGAACCAATGAGACACTAGCTCTAGGTGTTGGGACAGGCACAGGTTACTCTAATTTCCCATCAGGAAGAAGAATTAACCACAGGCTCAGCCTTCCGCCCGGGACCAGAATAGGGCCTGAAGCAATCCTGCGCTTTTGCGGCCAGCTCCCAAGAAAGCGAGTTGAAAAATGGAGCTCAGGGGAACTGCAATTCACAAACCTGCAGAGTTATAAATGATAACTCTCGTCCACAAATATATTGACGGAAGACAACGAAGAGGATTTGAAAGCAAGGCAGAATTGCAGGAAACAGATTTCAGGAGGTAGATTCGAGTCTCCTTTAAAGCACGGGAAAAGCGGCAAAACCTCGACAATGATGCCCTTGGCCAAAAAGGGCGTATGCGTTTTTTCCTGAATATATTCAGGAAAAAACGCATACGCCCTTTTTGGCCAACCAAGCAACCTGGAAAGGCAAATCAGCGCTGCAAAGAAGTCTCGCTTCCCATCGGTCAAAAGGGCCATGCTGAATAAAGTGTCAAAACCAGAAATGCAGGACAGGCCATGGAGAAACGGGAGCCTTGCTACGCTGATGGGCGGGATGTAAATTGCCAACAGCCACTCTGGAGAAGTGTACGGTGTGTCCTGAAACATCGAAAAAACTCAGCTTAGAGAGCATAGGGCACTTCCACTCATGGGCGTATAAATTGGGAAAACTAAAAATCAGCAAGACACAGGCACCCCAAAGTTTAGGGCTGCTCTGTTGACAAGAACCTCCACTTCGTTACACCTTAAATATCCCAGGAAAGAGAAAAATGGATAAAGAAGTTGTGGTCCTTATGTACAAAGGAATATCACTCAGCCATGAAATCAACGTCATAAGGCTAGTAGCAGCATGATGAGTGGATTTAGGTATGACGATTCTAAGTGAAATAAGTCACACAGAAAAAGACACTTATCATAAGATATCACTTATAGAGGGAATGTAAAAACCGCTACCCTTGAACTGAATTACAAAACAGAAGAGAGTCACACGTTTAGAAAGCACACTATGGCTGCTTAACGGGAAAGTTGAGGTGGGGTGATGCATAAAACAAGGGTTTCAAATTAGCTCAGAGACCGTTCCATAAACCCAATAAGTAATAGACACGACCTATTCCTTGCTCAGTGAACTGGACTCAACACCCCCTATTCACCGCCTAAGAATATATCTGACAAGTAAGAATCTTAAAACTTATGTATTTATATCTCTCTGTAAGTGAGTCAAGTGGGTGTAAAGCGGCATAAACACAGCAGTGAAAAGCAGCTAAACCCCTTTATAAAAATCAATCACTTTTAAAAACCCGTGAAACAAAGACAGTGAAAGAGAGAGAAATTCTTACAAAATTCGTTCAAGGGCTGTGATGCCACCTGGATTGACCATATCTAGACCCACAGCTGATTGAGGCATAAGGGTGGACACTCTTGGGGCTGAGAGGTTTGGTGAGGTTGGGTGAGCAAACGCAGACCCTTTAGAGTAATACTGCGTGGTACCCATCCCATGGGTCCCAAATCTCCAGGTTCAAGGGCATCTTCCTACATCGAAAACATGCATGAGAATCCCAGAAGATGGTACACCGTGTGATCGGGAAAGGTTTCTAACACGCACCTCATTTCTCATCTCCTTGTGCTCGGGTTCGCCATTCCAGCCGCTTTACTAGCAATCTCCCTCCTTGGAGAATCAGCACCTTTAACCTCCTGTTCCGTACAGGTTGCAATTTGTCCTGAGGATGAACGGGAAGAGGGGGAACCAATGAGACACTAGCTCTAGGTGTTGGGACAGGCACAGGTCACTCTATTTTCCCATCAGGAAGAAGAATTAACCACAGGCTCAGCCTGCCGCCCGGGACCAGAATAGGGCCTGAAGCAATCCTGCGCTTTTGCGGCCAGCTCCCAAGAAAGCGAGTTGAAAAATGGAGCTCAGGGGCACTGCAATTCACAAACCTGCAGAGTTATAAATGATAACTCTCGTCCACAAATATATTGACGGAAGACAACAAAGAGGATTTGAAAGCAAGGCAGAATTGCAGGAAACAGATTTCAGGAGGAAGATTCGAATCGCCTTTAAAGCACGGGAAAAGCGGCAAAACCTCGACAATGATGCCCTTGGCCAAAAAGGGCGTATGCGTTTATTCCTGAATATATTCGGGAAAAAACGCATACGCCCTTTTTGGCCAACCAAGCAACCTGGAAAGGCAAATCAGCGCTACAAAGAAGTCTCGCTTCCCATCGGTCAAAAGGGCCATGCTGAATAAAGTGTCAAAACCAGAAATGCAGGACAGGCCATGGAGAAACGGGAGCCTTGCTACGCTGATGGGCGGGATGTAAATTGCCAACAGCCACTCTGGAGAAGTGTACGGTGTGTCCTGAAACATCGAAAAAACTCAGCTTAGACAGCATAGGGCACTTCCACTCACGGGCGTATAAATTGGGAAAACTAAAAATCAGCAAGACACAGGCACCCCAAAGTTTAGGGCTGCTCTGTTGACAAGAACCTCCACTTCGTTACACCTTAAATATCCCAGGAAAGAGAAAAATGGATAAAGAAGTTGTGGTCCTTATGTACAATGGAATATCACTCAGCCATGAAATCAACGTCATAAGGCTAGTAGCAGCATGATGAGTGGATTTAGGTACGACGATTCTAAGTGAAATAAGTCACACAGAAAAAGACACTTATCATAAGATATCACTTATAGAGGGAATGTAAAAACCGCTACCCTTGAACTGAATTACAAAACAGAACAGAGTCACACGTTTAGAAAACACACTATGGCTGCTTAACGGGAAAGGTGAGGTGGGGTGATGCATAAAACAAGGGTTTCAAATTAGCTCAGAGACCGTTCCATAAACCCAATATGTAATAGACAAGACCTACTCCTTGCTCAGTGATCTGGACTCAAAACCCCCTATTCACCGCCCAAGAATATATCTGACTAGTAAGAATCTTAAAACCTATGTATTGATATCTCTCTGTATGTGAGTCAAGTGGGTGTAAAGCGGCATAAACACAGCAGTAAAAAACAGCTAAACCCCTTTATAAAAATCAATTACTTTTAAAAACCCGTGAAACAAAGACAGTGAAAGAGAGAGAAATTCTTACAAAATTCGTTCAAGGGCTGTGATGCCACCTGGATTGACCATATCTAGACCCACAGCTGATTGAGGCATAAGGGTGGACACTCTTGGGGCTGAGAGGTTTGGTGAGGTTGGGTGAGCAAACGCAGACCCTTTAGAGTAATACTGCGTGGTACCCATCCCATGGGTCCCAAATCTCCAGGTTCAAGGGCATCTTCCTACATCGAAAACATGCATGAGAAACCCTGAAGATGGTACACCGTGTGATCGGGAAAGGTTGCTAAAACGCACCTCATTTCTCATCTCCTTGTGCTCGGGTTCGCCATTCCAGCCGCTTTACTAGCAATCTCCCTCCTTGGAGAATCAGCACCTTTAACCTCCTGTTCCGTACAGGTTGCAATTTGTCCTGAGGATGAACGGGAAGAGGGGGAACCAATGAGACACTAGCTCTAGGTGTTGGGACAGGCACAGGTTACTCTAATTTCCCATCAGGAAGAAGAATTAACCACAGGCTCAGCCTTCCGCCCGGGACCAGAATAGGGCCTGAAGCAATCCTGCGCTTTTGCGGCCAGCTCCCAAGAAAGCGAGTTGAAAAATGGAGCTCAGGGGAACTGCAATTCACAAACCTGCAGAGTTATAAATGATAACTCTCGTCCACAAATATATTGACGGAAGACAACGAAGAGGATTTGAAAGCAAGGCAGAATTGCAGGAAACAGATTTCAGGAGGTAGATTCGAGTCTCCTTTAAAGCACGGGAAAAGCGGCAAAACCTCGACAATGATGCCCTTGGCCAAAAAGGGCGTATGCGTTTTTTCCTGAATATATTCAGGAAAAAACGCATACGCCCTTTTTGGCCAACCAAGCAACCTGGAAAGGCAAATCAGCGCTGCAAAGAAGTCTCGCTTCCCATCGGTCAAAAGGGCCATGCTGAATAAAGTGTCAAAACCAGAAATGCAGGACAGGCCATGGAGAAACGGGAGCCTTGCTACGCTGATGGGCGGGATGTAAATTGCCAACAGCCACTCTGGAGAAGTGTACGGTGTGTCCTGAAACATCGAAAAAACTCAGCTTAGAGAGCATAGGGCACTTCCACTCATGGGCGTATAAATTGGGAAAACTAAAAATCAGCAAGACACAGGCACCCCAAAGTTTAGGGCTGCTCTGTTGACAAGAACCTCCACTTCGTTACACCTTAAATATCCCAGGAAAGAGAAAAATGGATAAAGAAGTTGTGGTCCTTATGTACAAAGGAATATCACTCAGCCATGAAATCAACGTCATAAGGCTAGTAGCAGCATGATGAGTGGATTTAGGTATGACGATTCTAAGTGAAATAAGTCACACAGAAAAAGACACTTATCATAAGATATCACTTATAGAGGGAATGTAAAAACCGCTACCCTTGAACTGAATTACAAAACAGAAGAGAGTCACACGTTTAGAAAGCACACTATGGCTGCTTAACGGGAAAGTTGAGGTGGGGTGATGCATAAAACAAGGGTTTCAAATTAGCTCAGAGACCGTTCCATAAACCCAATAAGTAATAGACACGACCTATTCCTTGCTCAGTGAACTGGACTCAACACCCCCTATTCACCGCCTAAGAATATATCTGACAAGTAAGAATCTTAAAACTTATGTATTTATATCTCTCTGTAAGTGAGTCAAGTGGGTGTAAAGCGGCATAAACACAGCAGTGAAAAGCAGCTAAACCCCTTTATAAAAATCAATCACTTTTAAAAACCCGTGAAACAAAGACAGTGAAAGAGAGAGAAATTCTTACAAAATTCGTTCAAGGGCTGTGATGCCACCGGGATTGACCATATCTAGACCCACAGCTGATTGAGACATAAGGGTGGACACTCTTGGGGTTGAGAGGTTTGGTGAGGTTGGGTGAGCAAACGCAGACCCTTTAGAGTAATACTGCGTGGTACCCATCCCATGGGTCACAAATCTCCAGGTTCAAGGGCATCTTCCTACATCAAAAACATGCATGAGAAACCCTGAAGATGGTACACCGTGTGATCGGGAAAGGTTTCTAAAACGCACCTCATTTCTCATCTCCTTGTGCTCGGGTTCGCCATTCCAGCCGCTTTACTAGCAATCTCCCTCCTTGGAGAATCAGCACCTTTAACCTCCTGTTCCGTACAGGTTGCAGTTTGTCCTGAGGATGAACGGGAAGAGGGGGAACCAATGAGACACTAGCTCTAGGGGTTGGGACAGGCACAGGTCACTCTATTTTCCCATCAGGAAGAAGAATTAACCACAGGCTCAGCCTGCCGCCCGGGACCAGAATAGGGCCTGAAGCAATCCTGTGCTTTTGCGGCCAGCTCCCAAGAAAGCGAGTTGAAAAATGGAGCTCAGGGGCACTGCAATTCACAAACCTGTAGAGTTATAAATGATAACTCTCGTCCACAAATATATTGACGGAAGACAACGAAGAGGATTTGAAAGCAAGGCAGAATTGCAGGAAACAGATTTCAGGAGGTAGATTCGAATCGCTTTTAAAGCACGGGAAAAGCGGCAAAACCTCGACAATGATGCCCTTGGCCAAAAAGGGCGTATGCGTTTTTTCCTGAATATATGCAGGAAAAAACGCATACGCCCTTTTTGGCCAACCAAGCAACCTGGAAAGGCAAATCAGCGCTGCAAAGAAGTCTCGCTTCCCATCGGTCAGAAGGGCCATGCTGAATAAAGTGTCAAAACCAGAAATGCAGGACAGGCCATGGAGAAACGGGAGCCTTGCTGCGCAGATGGGCTGGATGTAAATTGCCAACAGCCACTCTGGAGAAGTGTACGGTGTGTCCTGAAACATCGAAAAAACTCAGCTTAGAGAGCATAGGGCACTTCCACTCAAAGGCGTATAAATTGGGAAAACTAAAAATCAGCAAGACACAGGCACCCCAAAGTTTAGGGCTGCTCTGTTGACAAGAACCTCCACTTCGTTACACCTTAAATATCCCAGGAAAGAGAAAAATGGATAAAGAAGTTGTGGTCCTTATGTACAATGGAATATCACTCAGCCATGAAATCAACGTCATAAGGCTAGTAGCAGCATGATGAGTGGATTTAGGTACGACGATTCTAAGTGAAATAAGTCACACAGAAAAAGACACTTATCATAAGATATCACTTATAGAGGGAATGTAAAAATCGCTACCTTTGAACTGAATTACAAAACAGAAGAGAGTCACACGTTTAGAAAGCACACTATGGCTGCTTAACGGGAAAGTTGAGGTGGGGTGATGCATAAAACAAGGGTTTCAAATTAGCTCAGAGACCGTTCCATAAACCCAATAAGTAATAGACACGACCTATTCCTTGCTCAGTGAACTGGACTCAACACCCCCTATTCACCGCCTAAGAATATATCTGACAAGTAAGAATCTTAAAACTTATGTATTTATATCTCTCTGTAAGTGAGTCAAGTGGGTGTAAAGCGGCATAAACACAGCAGTGAAAAGCAGCTAAACCCCTTTATAAAAATCAATCACTTTTAAAAACCCGTGAAACAAAGACAGTGAAAGAGAGAGAAATTCTTACAAAATTCGTTCAAGGGCTGTGATGCCACCGGGATTGACCATATCTAGACCCACAGCTGATTGAGACATAAGGGTGGACACTCTTGGGGTTGAGAGGTTTGGTGAGGTTGGGTGAGCAAACGCAGACCCTTTAGAGTAATACTGCGTGGTACCCATCCCATGGGTCCCAAATCTCCAGGTTCAAGGGCATCTTCCTACATCGAAAACATGCATGAGAAACCCTGAAGATGGTACACCATGTGATCGGGAAAGGTTTCTAAAACGCACCTCATTTCTCATCTCCTTGTGCTCGGGTTCGCCATTCCAGCCGCTTTACTAGCAATCTCCCTCCTTGGAGAATCAGCACCTTTAACCTCCTGTTCCATACAGGTTGCAATTTGTCCTGAGGATGAACGGGAAGAGGGGGAACCAATGAGACACTAGCTCTAGGTGTTGGGACAGGCACAGGTCACTCTATTTTCCCATCAGGAAGAAGAATTAACCACAGGCTCAGCCTGCCGCCCGGGACCAGAATAGGGCCTGAAGCAATCCTGCGCTTTTGCGGCCAGCTCCCAAGAAAGCGAGTTGAAAAATGGAGCTCAGGGGCACTGCAATTCACAAACCTGCAGAGTTATAAATGATAACTCTCGTCCACAAATATATTGACGGAAGACAACAAAGAGGATTTGAAAGCAAGGCAGAATTGCAGGAAACAGATTTCAGGAGGTAGATTCGAATCGCCTTTAAAGCACGGGAAAAGCGGCAAAACCTCGACAATGATGCCCTTGGCCAAAAAGGGCGTATGCGTTTTTTCCTGAATATATTCAGGAAAAAACGCATACGCCCTTTTTGGCCAACCAAGCAACCTGGAAAGGCAAATCAGCGCTACAAAGAAGTCTCGCTTCCCATCGGTCAAAAGGGCCATGCTGAATAAAGTGTCAAAACCAGAAATGCAGGACAGGCCATGGAGAAACGGGAGCCTTGCTACGCTGATGGGCGGGATGTAAATTGCCAACAGCCACTCTGCAGAAGTGTACGGTGTGTCCTGAAACATCGAAAACACTCAGCTTAGACAGCATAGGGCACTTCCACTCACGGGCGTATAAATTGGGAAAACTAAAAATCAGCAAGGCACAGGCACCCCAAAGTTTAGGGCTGCTCTGTTGACAAGAACCTCCACTTCGTTACACCTTAAATATCCCAGGAAAGAGAAAAATGGATAAAGAAGTTGTGGTCCTTATGTACAATGGAATATCACTCAGCCATGAAATCAACGTCATAAGGCTAGTAGCAGCATGATGAGTGGATTTAGGTACGACGATTCTAAGTGAAATAAGCCACACAGAAAACGACACTTATCATAAGATATCACTTATAGAGGGAATGTAAAACCGCTACCCTTGAACTGAATTACAAAACAGAACAGAGTCACACGTTTAGAAAACACACTATGGCTGCTTAACGGGAAAGGTGAGGTGGGGTGATGCATAAAACAAGGGTTTCAAATTAGCTCAGAGACCGTTCCATAAACCCAATATGTAATAGACAAGACCTACTCCTTGCTCAGTGATCTGGACTCAAAACCCCCTATTCACCGCCCAAGAATATATCTGACTAGTAAGAATCTTAAAACCTATGTATTGATATCTCTCTGTATGTGAGTCAAGTGGGTGTAAAGCGGCATAAACACAGCAGTAAAAAACAGCTAAACCCCTTTATAAAAATCCATTACTTTTAAAAACCCGTGAAACAAAGACAGTGAAAGAGAGAGAAATTCTTACAAAATTCGTTCAAGGGCTGTGATGCCACCTGGATTGACCATATCTAGACCCACAGCTGATTGAGGCATAAGGGTGGACACTCTTGGGGCTGAGAGGTTTGGTGAGGTTGGGTGAGCAAACGCAGACCCTTTAGAGTAATACTGCGTGGTACCCATCCCATGGGTCCCAAATCTCCAGGTTCAAGGGCATCTTCCTACATCGAAAACATGCATGAGAATCCCAGAAGATGGTACACCGTGTGATCGGGAAAGGTTTCTAACACGCACCTCATTTCTCATCTCCTTGTGCTCGGGTTCGCCATTCCAGCCGCTTTACTAGCAATCTCCCTCCTTGGAGAATCAGCACCTTTAACCTCCTGTTCCGTACAGGTTGCAATTTGTCCTGAGGATGAACGGGAAGAGGGGGAACCAATGAGACACTAGCTCTAGGTGTTGGGACAGGCACAGGTCACTCTATTTTCCCATCAGGAAGAAGAATTAACCACAGGCTCAGCCTGCCGCCCGGGACCAGAATAGGGCCTGAAGCAATCCTGCGCTTTTGCGGCCAGCTCCCAAGAAAGCGAGTTGAAAAATGGAGCTCAGGGGCACTGCAATTCACAAACCTGCAGAGTTATAAATGATAACTCTCGTCCACAAATATATTGACGGAAGACAACAAAGAGGATTTGAAAGCAAGGCAGAATTGCAGGAAACAGATTTCAGGAGGAAGATTCGAATCGCCTTTAAAGCACGGGAAAAGCGGCAAAACCTCGACAATGATGCCCTTGGCCAAAAAGGGCGTATGCGTTTATTCCTGAATATATTCGGGAAAAAACGCATACGCCCTTTTTGGCCAACCAAGCAACCTGGAAAGGCAAATCAGCGCTACAAAGAAGTCTCGCTTCCCATCGGTCAAAAGGGCCATGCTGAATAAAGTGTCAAAACCAGAAATGCAGGACAGGCCATGGAGAAACGGGAGCCTTGCTACGCTGATGGGCGGGATGTAAATTGCCAACAGCCACTCTGGAGAAGTGTACGGTGTGTCCTGAAACATCGAAAAAACTCAGCTTAGAGAGCATAGGGCACTTCCACTCAAAGGCGTATAAATTGGGAAAACTAAAAATCAGCAAGACACAGGCACCCCAAAGTTTAGGGCTGCTCTGTTGACAAGAACCTCCACTTCGTTACACCTTAAATATCCCAGGAAAGAGAAAAATGGATAAAGAAGTTGTGGTCCTTATGTACAATGGAATATCACTCAGCCATGAAATCAACGTCATAAGGCTAGTAGCAGCATGATGAGTGGATTTAGGTACGACGATTCTAAGTGAAATAAGTCACACAGAAAAAGACACTTATCATAAGATATCACTTATAGAGGGAATGTAAAAACCGCTACCCTTGAACTGAATTACAAAACAGAAGAGAGTCACACGTTTAGAAAGCACACTATGGCTGCTTAACGGGAAAGTTGAGGTGGGGTGATGCATAAAACAAGGGTTTCAAATTAGCTCAGAGACCGTTCCATAAACCCAATAAGTAATAGACACGACCTATTCCTTGCTCAGTGAACTGGACTCAACACCCCCTATTCACCGCCTAAGAATATATCTGACAAGTAAGAATCTTAAAACTTATGTATTTATATCTCTCTGTAAGTGAGTCAAGTGGGTGTAAAGCGGCATAAACACAGCAGTGAAAAGCAGCTAAACCCCTTTATAAAAATCAATCACTTTTAAAAACCCGTGAAACAAAGACAGTGAAAGAGAGAGAAATTCTTACAAAATTCGTTCAAGGGCTGTGATGCCACCGGGATTGACCATATCTAGACCCACAGCTGATTGAGACATAAGGGTGGACACTCTTGGGGTTGAGAGGTTTGGTGAGGTTGGGTGAGCAAACGCAGACCCTTTAGAGTAATACTGCGTGGTACCCATCCCATGGGTCACAAATCTCCAGGTTCAAGGGCATCTTCCTACATCAAAAACATGCATGAGAAACCCTGAAGATGGTACACCGTGTGATCGGGAAAGGTTTCTAAAACGCACCTCATTTCTCATCTCCTTGTGCTCGGGTTCGCCATTCCAGCCGCTTTACTAGCAATCTCCCTCCTTGGAGAATCAGCACCTTTAACCTCCTGTTCCGTACAGGTTGCAGTTTGTCCTGAGGATGAACGGGAAGAGGGGGAACCAATGAGACACTAGCTCTAGGTGTTGGGACAGGCACAGGTCACTCTATTTTCCCATCAGGAAGAAGAATTAACCACAGGCTCAGCCTGCCGCCCGGGACCAGAATAGGGCCTGAAGCAATCCTGCGCTTTTGCGGCCAGCTCCCAAGAAAGCGAGTTGAAAAATGGAGCTCAGGGGCACTGCAATTCACAAACCTGCAGAGTTATAAATGATAACTCTCGTCCACAAATATATTGACGGAAGACAACAAAGAGGATTTGAAAGCAAGGCAGAATTGCAGGAAACAGATTTCAGGAGGTAGATTCGAATCGCCTTTAAAGCACGGGAAAAGCGGCAAAACCTCGACAATGATGCCCTTGGCCAAAAAGGGCGTATGCGTTTTTTCCTGAATATATTCAGGAAAAAACGCATACGCCCTTTTTGGCCAACCAAGCAACCTGGAAAGGCAAATCAGCGCTACAAAGAAGTCTCGCTTCCCATCGGTCAAAAGGGCCATGCTGAATAAAGTGTCAAAACCAGAAATGCAGGACAGGCCATGGAGAAACGGGAGCCTTGCTACGCTGATGGGCGTGATGTAAATTGCCAACAGCCACTCTGCAGAAGTGTACGGTGTGTCCTGAAACATCGAAAACACTCAGCTTAGACAGCATAGGGCACTTCCACTCACGGGCGTATAAATTGGGAAAACTAAAAATCAGCAAGGCACAGGCACCCCAAAGTTTAGGGCTGCTCTGTTGACAAGAACCTCCACTTCGTTACACCTTAAATATCCCAGGAAAGAGAAAAATGGATAAAGAAGTTGTGGTCCTTATGTACAATGGAATATCACTCAGCCATGAAATCAACGTCATAAGGCTAGTAGCAGCATGATGAGTGGATTTAGGTACGACGATTCTAAGTGAAATAAGCCACACAGAAAACGACACTTATCATAAGATATCACTTATAGAGGGAATGTAAAACCGCTACCCTTGAACTGAATTACAAAACAGAACAGAGTCACACGTTTAGAAAACACACTATGGCTGCTTAACGGGAAAGGTGAGGTGGGGTGATGCATAAAACAAGGGTTTCAAATTAGCTCAGAGACCGTTCCATAAACCCAATATGTAATAGACAAGACCTACTCCTTGCTCAGTGATCTGGACTCAAAACCCCCTATTCACCGCCCAAGAATATATCTGACTAGTAAGAATCTTAAAACCTATGTATTGATATCTCTCTGTATGTGAGTCAAGTGGGTGTAAAGCGGCATAAACACAGCAGTAAAAAACAGCTAAACCCCTTTATAAAAATCCATTACTTTTAAAAACCCGTGAAACAAAGACAGTGAAAGAGAGAGAAATTCTTACAAAATTCGTTCAAGGGCTGTGATGCCACCTGGATTGACCATATCTAGACCCACAGCTGATTGAGGCATAAGGGTGGACACTCTTGGGGCTGAGAGGTTTGGTGAGGTTGGGTGAGCAAACGCAGACCCTTTAGAGTAATACTGCGTGGTACCCATCCCATGGGTCCCAAATCTCCAGGTTCAAGGGCATCTTCCTACATCGAAAACATGCATGAGAATCCCAGAAGATGGTACACCGTGTGATCGGGAAAGGTTTCTAAAACGCACCTCATTTCTCATCTCCTTGTGCTCGGGTTCGCCATTCCAGCCGCTTTACTAGCAATCTCCCTCCTTGGAGAATCAGCACCTTTTACCTCCTGTTCCGTACAGGTTGCAATTTGTCCTGAGGATGAACGGGAAGAGGGGGAACCAATGAGACACTAGCTCTAGGTGTTGGGACAGGCACAGGTCACTCTATTTTCCCATCAGGAAGAAGAATTAACCACAGGCTCAGCCTGCCGCCCGGGACCAGAATAGGGCCTGAAGCAATCCTGCGCTTTTGCGGCCAGCTCCCAAGAAAGCGAGTTGAAAAATGGAGCTCAGGGGCACTGCAATTCACAAACCTGCAGAGTTATAAATGATAACTCTCGTCCACAAATATATTGACGGAAGACAACAAAGAGGATTTGAAAGCAAGGCAGAATTGCAGGAAACAGATTTCAGGAGGAAGATTCGAATCGCCTTTAAAGCACGGGAAAAGCGGCAAAACCTCGACAATGATGCCCTTGGCCAAAAAGGGCGTATGCGTTTATTCCTGAATATATTCGGGAAAAAACGCATACGCCCTTTTTGGCCAACCAAGCAACCTGGAAAGGCAAATCAGCGCTACAAAGAAGTCTCGCTTCCCATCGGTCAAAAGGGCCATGCTGAATAAAGTGTCAAAACCAGAAATGCAGGACAGGCCATGGAGAAACGGGAGCCTTGCTACGCTGATGGGCGGGATGTAAATTGCCAACAGCCACTCTGGAGAAGTGTACGGTGTGTCCTGAAACATCGAAAAAACTCAGCTTAGACAGCATAGGGCACTTCCACTCACGGGCGTATAAATTGGGAAAACTAAAAATCAGCAAGACACAGGCACCCCAAAGTTTAGGGCTGCTCTGTTGACAAGAACCTCCACTTCGTTACACCTTAAATATCCCAGGAAAGAGAAAAATGGATAAAGAAGTTGTGGTCCTTATGTACAATGGAATATCACTCAGCCATGAAATCAACGTCATAAGGCTAGTAGCAGCATGATGAGTGGATTTAGGTACGACGATTCTAAGTGAAATAAGTCACACAGAAAAAGACACTTATCATAAGATATCACTTATAGAGGGAATGTAAAAACCGCTACCCTTGAACTGAATTACAAAACAGAACAGAGTCACACGTTTAGAAAACACACTATGGCTGCTTAACGGGAAAGGTGAGGTGGGGTGATGCATAAAACAAGGGTTTCAAATTAGCTCAGAGACCGTTCCATAAACCCAATATGTAATAGACAAGACCTACTCCTTGCTCAGTGATCTGGACTCAAAACCCCCTATTCACCGCCCAAGAATATATCTGACTAGTAAGAATCTTAAAACCTATGTATTGATATCTGTCTGTATGTGAGTCAAGTGGGTTAAAAGCGGCATAAACACAGCAGTAAAAAACAGCTAAACCCCTTTATAAAAATCAATTACTTTTAAAAACCCGTGAAACAAAGACAGTGAAAGAGAGAGAAATTCTTACAAAATTCGTTCAAGGGCTGTGATGCCACCTGGATTGACCATATCTAGACCCACAGCTGATTGAGGCATAAGGGTGGACACTCTTGGGGCTGAGAGGTTTGGTGAGGTTGGGTGAGCAAACGCAGACCCTTTAGAGTAATACTGCGTGGTACCCATCCCATGGGTCCCAAATCTCCAGGTTCAAGGGCATCTTCCTACATCGAAAACATGCATGAGAAACTCTGAAGATGGTACACCGTGTGATCGGGAAAGGTTGCTAAAACGCACCTCATTTCTCATCTCCTTGTGCTCGGGTTCGCCATTCCAGCCGCTTTACTAGCAATCTCCCTCCTTGGAGAATCAGCACCTTTAACCTCCTGTTCCGTACAGGTTGCAATTTGTCCTGAGGATGAACGGGAAGAGGGGGAACCAATGAGACACTAGCTCTAGGTGTTGGGACAGGCACAGGTTACTCTAATTTCCCATCAGGAAGAAGAATTAACCACAGGCTCAGCCTTCCGCCCGGGACCAGAATAGGGCCTGAAGCAATCCTGCGCTTTTGCGGCCAGCTCCCAAGAAAGCGAGTTGAAAAATGGAGCTCAGGGGAACTGCAATTCACAAACCTGCAGAGTTATAAATGATAACTCTCGTCCACAAATATATTGACGGAAGACAACGAAGAGGATTTGAAAGCAAGGCAGAATTGCAGGAAACAGATTTCAGGAGGTAGATTCGAGTCTCCTTTAAAGCACGGGAAAAGCGGCAAAACCTCGACAATGATGCCCTTGGCCAAAAAGGGCGTATGCGTTTTTTCCTGAATATATTCAGGAAAAAACGCATACGCCCTTTTTGGCCAACCAAGCAACCTGGAAAGGCAAATCAGCGCTGCAAAGAAGTCTCGCTTCCCATCGGTCAAAAGGGCCATGCTGAATAAAGTGTCAAAACCAGAAATGCAGGACAGGCCATGGAGAAACGGGAGCCTTGCTACGCTGATGGGCGGGATGTAAATTGCCAACAGCCACTCTGGAGAAGTGTACGGTGTGTCCTGAAACATCGAAAAAACTCAGCTTAGAGAGCATAGGGCACTTCCACTCATGGGCGTATAAATTGGGAAAACTAAAAATCAGCAAGACACAGGCACCCCAAAGTTTAGGGCTGCTCTGTTGACAAGAACCTCCACTTCGTTACACCTTAAATATCCCAGGAAAGAGAAAAATGGATAAAGAAGTTGTGGTCCTTATGTACAAAGGAATATCACTCAGCCATGAAATCAACGTCATAAGGCTAGTAGCAGCATGATGAGTGGATTTAGGTATGACGATTCTAAGTGAAATAAGTCACACAGAAAAAGACACTTATCATAAGATATCACTTATAGAGGGAATGTAAAAACCGCTACCCTTGAACTGAATTACAAAACAGAAGAGAGTCACACGTTTAGAAAGCACACTATGGCTGCTTAACGGGAAAGTTGAGGTGGGGTGATGCATAAAACAAGGGTTTCAAATTAGCTCAGAGACCGTTCCATAAACCCAATAAGTAATAGACACGACCTATTCCTTGCTCAGTGAACTGGACTCAACACCCCCTATTCACCGCCTAAGAATATATCTGACAAGTAAGAATCTTAAAACTTATGTATTTATATCTCTCTGTAAGTGAGTCAAGTGGGTGTAAAGCGGCATAAACACAGCAGTGAAAAGCAGCTAAACCCCTTTATAAAAATCAATCACTTTTAAAAACCCGTGAAACAAAGACAGTGAAAGAGAGAGAAATTCTTACAAAATTCGTTCAAGGGCTGTGATGCCACCGGGATTGACCATATCTAGACCCACAGCTGATTGAGACATAAGGGTGGACACTCTTGGGGTTGAGAGGTTTGGTGAGGTTGGGTGAGCAAACGCAGACCCTTTAGAGTAATACTGCGTGGTACCCATCCCATGGGTCACAAATCTCCAGGTTCAAGGGCATTTTCCTACATCAAAAACATGCATGAGAAACCCTGAAGATGGTACACCGTGTGATCGGGAAAGGTTTCTAAAACGCACCTCATTTCTCATCTCCTTGTGCTCGGGTTCGCCATTCCAGCCGCTTTACTAGCAATCTCCCTCCTTGGAGAATCAGCACCTTTAACCTCCTGTTCCGTACAGGTTGCAGTTTGTCCTGAGGATGAACGGGAAGAGGGGGAACCAATGAGACACTAGCTCTAGGGGTTGGGAGAGGCACAGGTCACTCTATTTTCCCATCAGAAAGAAGAATTAACCACAGGCTCAGCCTGCCGCCCGGGACCAGAATAGGGCCTGAAGCAATCCTGTGCTTTTGCGGCCAGCTCCCAAGAAAGCGAGTTGAAAAATGGAGCTCAGGGGCACTGCAATTCACAAACCTGTAGAGTTATAAATGATAACTCTCGTCCACAAATATATTGACGGAAGACAACGAAGAGGATTTGAAAGCAAGGCAGAATTGCAGGAAACAGATTTCAGGAGGTAGATTCGAATCGCTTTTAAAGCACGGGAAAAGCGGCAAAACCTCGACAATGATGCCCTTGGCCAAAAAGGGCGTATGCGTTTTTTCCTGAATATATGCAGGAAAAAACGCATACGCCCTTTTTGGCCAACCAAGCAACCTGGAAAGGCAAATCAGCGCTGCAAAGAAGTCTCGCTTCCCATCGGTCAGAAGGGCCATGCTGAATAAAGTGTCAAAACCAGAAATGCAGGACAGGCCATGGAGAAACGGGAGCCTTGCTGCGCAGATGGGCTGGATGTAAATTGCCAACAGCCACTCTGGAGAAGTGTACGGTGTGTCCTGAAACATCGAAAAAACTCAGCTTAGAGAGCATAGGGCACTTCCACTCAAAGGCGTATAAATTGGGAAAACTAAAAATCAGCAAGACACAGGCACCCCAAAGTTTAGGGCTGCTCTGTTGACAAGAACCTCCACTTCGTTACACCTTAAATATCCCAGGAAAGAGAAAAATGGATAAAGAAGTTGTGGTCCTTATGTACAATGGAATATCACTCAGCCATGAAATCAACGTCATAAGGCTAGTAGCAGCATGATGAGTGGATTTAGGTACGACGATTCTAAGTGAAATAAGTCACACAGAAAAAGACACTTATCATAAGATATCACTTATAGAGGGAATGTAAAAATCGCTACCTTTGAACTGAATTACAAAACAGAAGAGAGTCACATGTTTAGAAAGCACACTATGGCTGCTTAACGGGAAAGTTGAGGTGGGGTGATGCATAAAACAAGGGTTTCAAATTAGCTCAGAGACCGTTCCATAAACCCAATAAGTAATAGACACGACCTATTCCTTGCTCAGTGAACTGGACTCAACACCCCCTATTCACCGCCTAAGAATATATCTGACAAGTAAGAATCTTAAAACTTATGTATTTATATCTCTCTGTAAGTGAGTCAAGTGGGTGTAAAGCGGCATAAACACAGCAGTGAAAAGCAGCTAAACCCCTTTATAAAAATCAATCACTTTTAAAAACCCGTGAAACAAAGACAGTGAAAGAGAGAGAAATTCTTACAAAATTCGTTCAAGGGCTGTGATGCCACCGGGATTGACCATATCTAGACCCACAGCTGATTGAGACATAAGGGTGGACACTCTTGGGGTTGAGAGGTTTGGTGAGGTTGGGTGAGCAAACGCAGACCCTTTAGAGTAATACTGCGTGGTACCCATCCCATGGGTCACAAATCTCCAGGTTCAAGGGCATCTTCCTACATCGAAAACATGCATGAGAAACCCTGAAGATGGTACACCATGTGATCGGGAAAGGTTTCTAAAACGCACCTCATTTCTCATCTCCTTGTGCTCGGGTTCGCCATTCCAGCCGCTTTACTGGCAATCTCCCTCCTTGGAGAATCAGCACCTTTAACCTCCTGTTCCATACAGGTTGCAATTTGTCCTGAGGATGAACGGGAAGAGGGGGAACCAATGAGACACTAGCTCTAGGTGTTGGGACAGGCACAGGTTACTCTAATTTCCCATCAGGAAGAAGAATTAACCACAGGCTCAGCCTTCCGCCCGGGACCAGAATAGGGCCTGAAGCAATCCTGCGCTTTTGCGGCCAGCTCCCAAGAAAGCGAGTTGAAAAATGGAGCTCAGGGGAACTGCAATTCACAAACCTGCAGAGTTATAAATGATAACTCTCGTCCACAAATATATTGACGGAAGACAACGAAGAGGATTTGAAAGCAAGGCAGAATTGCAGGAAACAGATTTCAGGAGGTAGATTCGAGTCTCCTTTAAAGCACGGGAAAAGCGGCAAAACCTCGACAATGATGCCCTTGGCCAAAAAGGGCGTATGCGTTTTTTCCTGAATATATTCAGGAAAAAACGCATACGCCCTTTTTGGCCAACCAAGCAACCTGGAAAGGCAAATCAGCGCTGCAAAGAAGTCTCGCTTCCCATCGGTCAAAAGGGCCATGCTGAATAAAGTGTCAAAACCAGAAATGCAGGACAGGCCATGGAGAAACGGGAGCCTTGCTACGCTGATGGGCGGGATGTAAATTGCCAACAGCCACTCTGGAGAAGTGTACGGTGTGTCCTGAAACATCGAAAAAACTCAGCTTAGAGAGCATAGGGCACTTCCACTCATGGGCGTATAAATTGGGAAAACTAAAAATCAGCAAGACACAGGCACCCCAAAGTTTAGGGCTGCTCTGTTGACAAGAACCTCCACTTCGTTACACCTTAAATATCCCAGGAAAGAGAAAAATGGATAAAGAAGTTGTGGTCCTTATGTACAAAGGAATATCACTCAGCCATGAAATCAACGTCATAAGGCTAGTAGCAGCATGATGAGTGGATTTAGGTATGACGATTCTAAGTGAAATAAGTCACACAGAAAAAGACACTTATCATAAGATATCACTTATAGAGGGAATGTAAAAACCGCTACCCTTGAACTGAATTACAAAACAGAAGAGAGTCACACGTTTAGAAAGCACACTATGGCTGCTTAACGGGAAAGTTGAGGTGGGGTGATGCATAAAACAAGGGTTTCAAATTAGCTCAGAGACCGTTCCATAAACCCAATAAGTAATAGACACGACCTATTCCTTGCTCAGTGAACTGGACTCAACACCCCCTATTCACCGCCTAAGAATATATCTGACAAGTAAGAATCTTAAAACTTATGTATTTATATCTCTCTGTAAGTGAGTCAAGTGGGTGTAAAGCGGCATAAACACAGCAGTGAAAAGCAGCTAAACCCCTTTATAAAAATCAATCACTTTTAAAAACCCGTGAAACAAAGACAGTGAAAGAGAGAGAAATTCTTACAAAATTCGTTCAAGGGCTGTGATGCCACCGGGATTGACCATATCTAGACCCACAGCTGATTGAGACATAAGGGTGGACACTCTTGGGGTTGAGAGGTTTGGTGAGGTTGGGTGAGCAAACGCAGACCCTTTAGAGTAATACTGCGTGGTACCCATCCCATGGGTCACAAATCTCCAGGTTCAAGGGCATTTTCCTACATCAAAAACATGCATGAGAAACCCTGAAGATGGTACACCGTGTGATCGGGAAAGGTTTCTAAAACGCACCTCATTTCTCATCTCCTTGTGCTCGGGTTCGCCATTCCAGCCGCTTTACTAGCAATCTCCCTCCTTGGAGAATCAGCACCTTTAACCTCCTGTTCCGTACAGGTTGCAGTTTGTCCTGAGGATGAACGGGAAGAGGGGGAACCAATGAGACACTAGCTCTAGGGGTTGGGACAGGCACAGGTCACTCTATTTTCCCATCAGAAAGAAGAATTAACCACAGGCTCAGCCTGCCGCCCGGGACCAGAATAGGGCCTGAAGCAATCCTGTGCTTTTGCGGCCAGCTCCCAAGAAAGCGAGTTGAAAAATGGAGCTCAGGGGCACTGCAATTCACAAACCTGTAGAGTTATAAATGATAACTCTCGTCCACAAATATATTGACGGAAGACAACGAAGAGGATTTGAAAGCAAGGCAGAATTGCAGGAAACAGATTTCAGGAGGTAGATTCGAATCGCTTTTAAAGCACGGGAAAAGCGGCAAAACCTCGACAATGATGCCCTTGGCCAAAAAGGGCGTATGCGTTTTTTCCTGAATATATGCAGGAAAAAACGCATACGCCCTTTTTGGCCAACCAAGCAACCTGGAAAGGCAAATCAGCGCTGCAAAGAAGTCTCGCTTCCCATCGGTCAGAAGGGCCATGCTGAATAAAGTGTCAAAACCAGAAATGCAGGACAGGCCATGGAGAAACGGGAGCCTTGCTGCGCAGATGGGCTGGATGTAAATTGCCAACAGCCACTCTGGAGAAGTGTACGGTGTGTCCTGAAACATCGAAAAAACTCAGCTTAGAGAGCATAGGGCACTTCCACTCAAAGGCGTATAAATTGGGAAAACTAAAAATCAGCAAGACACAGGCACCCCAAAGTTTAGGGCTGCTCTGTTGACAAGAACCTCCACTTCGTTACACCTTAAATATCCCAGGAAAGAGAAAAATGGATAAAGAAGTTGTGGTCCTTATGTACAATGGAATATCACTCAGCCATGAAATCAACGTCATAAGGCTAGTAGCAGCATGATGAGTGGATTTAGGTACGACGATTCTAAGTGAAATAAGTCACACAGAAAAAGACACTTATCATAAGATATCACTTATAGAGGGAATGTAAAAATCGCTACCTTTGAACTGAATTACAAAACAGAAGAGAGTCACATGTTTAGAAAGCACACTATGGCTGCTTAACGGGAAAGTTGAGGTGGGGTGATGCATAAAACAAGGGTTTCAAATTAGCTCAGAGACCGTTCCATAAACCCAATAAGTAATAGACACGACCTATTCCTTGCTCAGTGAACTGGACTCAACACCCCCTATTCACCGCCTAAGAATATATCTGACAAGTAAGAATCTTAAAACTTATGTATTTATATCTCTCTGTAAGTGAGTCAAGTGGGTGTAAAGCGGCATAAACACAGCAGTGAAAAGCAGCTAAACCCCTTTATAAAAATCAATCACTTTTAAAAACCCGTGAAACAAAGACAGTGAAAGAGAGAGAAATTCTTACAAAATTCGTTCAAGGGCTGTGATGCCACCGGGATTGACCATATCTAGACCCACAGCTGATTGAGACATAAGGGTGGACACTCTTGGGGTTGAGAGGTTTGGTGAGGTTGGGTGAGCAAACGCAGACCCTTTAGAGTAATACTGCGTGGTACCCATCCCATGGGTCCCAAATCTCCAGGTTCAAGGGCATCTTCCTACATCGAAAACATGCATGAGAATCCCAGAAGATGGTACACCGTGTGATCGGGAAAGGTTTCTAACACGCACCTCATTTCTCATCTCCTTGTGCTCGGGTTCGCCATTCCAGCCGCTTTACTAGCAATCTCCCTCCTTGGAGAATCAGCACCTTTAACCTCCTGTTCCATACAGGTTGCAATTTGTCCTGAGGATGAACGGGAAGAGGGGGAACCAATGAGACACTAGCTCTAGGTGTTGGGACAGGCACAGGTCACTCTATTTTCCCATCAGGAAGAAGAATTCACCACAGCCTCAGCCTGCCGCCCGGGACCAGAATAGGGCCTGAAGCAATCCTGCGCTTTTGCGGCCAGCTCCCAAGAAAGTGAGTTGAAAAATGGAGCTCAGGGGCACTGCAATTCACAAACCTGCAGAGTTATAAATGATAACTCTCGTCCACAAATATATTGACGGAAGACAACAAAGAGGATTTGAAAGCAAGGCAGAATTGCAGGAAACAGATTTCAGGAGGTAGATTCGAATCCCCTTTAAAGCACGGGAAAAGTGGCAAAACCTCGACAATGATGCCCTTGGCCAAAAAGGGCGTATGCGTTTTTTCCTGAATATATTCAGGAAAAAACGCATACGCCCTTTTTGGCCAACCAAGCAACCTGGAAAGGCAAATCAGCGCTACAAAGAAGTCTCGCTTCCCATCGGTCAAAAGGGCCATGCTGAATAAAGTGTCAAAACCAGAAATGCAGGACAGGCCATGGAGAAACGGGAGCCTTGCTACGCTGATGGGCGTGATGTAAATTGCCAACAGCCACTCTGCAGAAGTGTACGGTGTGTCCTGAAACATCGAAAACACTCAGCTTAGACAGCATAGGGCACTTCCACTCACGGGCGTATAAATTGGGAAAACTAAAAATCAGCAAGGCACAGGCACCCCAAAGTTTAGGGCTGCTCTGTTGACAAGAACCTCCACTTCGTTATACCTTAAATATCCCAGGAAAGAGAAAAATGGATAAAGAAGTTGTGGTCCTTATGTACAATGGAATATCACTCAGCCATGAAATCAACGTCATAAGGCTAGTAGCAGCATGATGAGTGGATTTAGGTACGACGATTCTAAGTGAAATAAGTCACACAGAAAAAGACCCTTATCATAAGATATCACTTATAGAAGGAATGTAAAAACCGCGACCCTTGAACTGAATTACAAAACAGAACAGAGTCACACGTTTAGAAAACACACTATGGCTGCTTAACGGGAAAGGTGAGGTCGGGTGATGCATAAAACAAGGGTTTCAAATTAGCTCAGATACCGTTCCATTAACCCAATATGTAATAGACACGACCTACACCTTGCTCAGTGAACTGGACTCAACACCCCTTATTCACCGCCCAAGAATATATCTGACTAGTAAGAATCTTAAACCTATATATTGATATCTCTCTGTAAGTGAGTCAAGTGGGTGTAAAGCGGCATAAACACAGCAGTGAAAAGCAGCTAAACCTCTTTATAAAAATCAATCACTTTTAAAAACCCGTGAAACAAAGACAGTGAAAGAGAGAGAAATTCTTACAAAATTCGTTCAAGGGCTGTGATGCCACCTGGATTGACCATATCTAGACCCACAGCTGATTGAGGCATAAGGGTGGACACTCTTGGGGCTGAGAGGTTTGGTGAGGTTGGGTGAGCAAACGCAGACCCTTTAGAGTAATACTGCGTGGTACCCATCCCATGGGTCCCAAATCTCCAGGTTCAAGGGCATCTTCCTACATCGTAAACATGCATGAGAATCCCAGAAGATGGTACACCGTGTGATCGGGAAAGGTTTCTAAAACGCACCTCATTTCTCATCTCCTTGTGCTCGGGTTCGCCATTCCAGCCGCTTTACTAGCAATCTCCCTCCTTGGAGAATCAGCACCTTTAACCTCCTGTTCCGTACAGGTTGCAATTTGTCCTGAGGATGAACGGGAAGAGGGGGAACCAATGAGACACTAGCTCTAGGTGTTGGGACAGGCACAGGTCACTCTATTTTCCCATCAGGAAGAAGAATTCACCACAGCCTCAGCCTGCCGCCCGGGACCAGAATAGGGCCTGAAGCAATCCTGCGCTTTTGCGGCCAGCTCCCAAGAAAGCGAGTTGAAAAATGGAGCTCAGGGGCACTGCAATTCACAAACCTGCAGAGTTATAAATGATAACTCTCGTCCACAAATATATTGACGGAAGACAACAAAGAGGATTTGAAAGCAAGGCAGAATTGCAGGAAACAGATTTCAGGAGGTAGATTCGAATCGCCTTTAAAGCACGGGAAAAGCGGCAAAACCTCGACAATGATGCCCTTGGCCAAAAAGGGCGTATGCGTTTTTTCCTGAATATATTCAGGAAAAAACGCATACGCCCTTTTTGGCCAACCAAGCAACCTGGAAAGGCAAATCAGCGCTACAAAGAAGTCTCGCTTCCCATCGGTCAAAAGGGCCATGCTGAATAAAGTGTCAAAACCAGAAATGCAGGACAGGCCATGGAGAAACGGGAGCCTTGCTACGCTGATGGGCGGGATGTAAATTGCCAACAGCCACTCTGCAGAAGTGTACGGTGTGTCCTGAAACATCGAAAACACTCAGCTTAGACAGCATAGGGCACTTCCACTCACGGGCGTATAAATTGGGAAAACTAAAAATCAGCAAGGCACAGGCACCCCAAAGTTTAGGGCTGCTCTGTTGACAAGAACCTCCACTTCGTTACACCTTAAATATCCCAGGAAAGAGAAAAATGGATAAAGAAGTTGTGGTCCTTATGTACAATGGAATATCACTCAGCCATGAAATCAACGTCATAAGGCTAGTAGCAGCATGATGAGTGGATTTAGGTACGACGATTCTAAGTGAAATAAGCCACACAGAAAACGACACTTATCATAAGATATCACTTATAGAGGGAATGTAAAACCGCTACCCTTGAACTGAATTACAAAACAGAACAGAGTCACACGTTTAGAAAACACACTATGGCTGCTTAACGGGAAAGGTGAGGTGGGGTGATGCATAAAACAAGGGTTTCAAATTAGCTCAGAGACCGTTCCATAAACCCAACATGTAATAGACAAGACCTACTCCTTGCTCAGTGATCTGGACTCAAAACCCCCTATTCACCGCCCAAGAATATATCTGACTAGTAAGAATCTTAAAACCTATGTATTGATATCTCTCTGTATGTGAGTCAAGTGGGTGTAAAGCGGCATAAACACAGCAGTAAAAAACAGCTAAACCCCTTTATAAAAATCCATTACTTTTAAAAACCCGTGAAACAAAGACAGTGAAAGAGAGAGAAATTCTTACAAAATTCGTTCAAGGGCTGTGATGCCACCTGGATTGACCATATCTAGACCCACAGCTGATTGAGGCATAAGGGTGGACACTCTTGGGGCTGAGAGGTTTGGTGAGGTTGGGTGAGCAAACGCAGACCCTTTAGAGTAATACTGCGTGGTACCCATCCCATGGCTCCCAAATCTCCAGGTTCAAGGGCATCTTCCTACATCGAAAACATGCATGAGAATCCCAGAAGATGGTACACCGTGTGATCGGGAAAGGTTTCTAACACGCACCTCATTTCTCATCTCCTTGTGCTCGGGTTCGCCATTCCAGCCGCTTTACTAGCAATCTCCCTCCTTGGAGAATCAGCACCTTTAACCTCCTGTTCCATACAGGTTGCAATTTGTCCTGAGGATGAACGGGAAGAGGGGGAACCAATGAGACACTAGCTCTAGGTGTTGGGACAGGCACAGGTCACTCTATTTTCCCATCAGGAAGAAGAATTCACCACAGCCTCAGCCTGCCGCCCGGGACCAGAATAGGGCCTGAAGCAATCCTGCGCTTTTGCGGCCAGCTCCCAAGAAAGTGAGTTGAAAAATGGAGCTCAGGGGCACTGCAATTCACAAACCTGCAGAGTTATAAATGATAACTCTCGTCCACAAATATATTGACGGAAGACAACAAAGAGGATTTGAAAGCAAGGCAGAATTGCAGGAAACAGATTTCAGGAGGTAGATTCGAATCCCCTTTAAAGCACGGGAAAAGTGGCAAAACCTCGACAATGATGCCCTTGGCCAAAAAGGGCGTATGCGTTTTTTCCTGAATATATTCAGGAAAAAACGCATACGCCCTTTTTGGCCAACCAAGCAACCTGGAAAGGCAAATCAGCGCTACAAAGAAGTCTCGCTTCCCATCGGTCAAAAGGGCCATGCTGAATAAAGTGTCAAAACCAGAAATGCAGGACAGGCCATGGAGAAACGGGAGCCTTGCTACGCTGATGGGCGTGATGTAAATTGCCAACAGCCACTCTGCAGAAGTGTACGGTGTGTCCTGAAACATCGAAAACACTCAGCTTAGACAGCATAGGGCACTTCCACTCACGGGCGTATAAATTGGGAAAACTAAAAATCAGCAAGGCACAGGCACCCCAAAGTTTAGGGCTGCTCTGTTGACAAGAACCTCCACTTCGTTATACCTTAAATATCCCAGGAAAGAGAAAAATGGATAAAGAAGTTGTGGTCCTTATGTACAATGGAATATCACTCAGCCATGAAATCAACGTCATAAGGCTAGTAGCAGCATGATGAGTGGATTTAGGTACGACGATTCTAAGTGAAATAAGTCACACAGAAAAAGACCCTTATCATAAGATATCACTTATAGAAGGAATGTAAAAACCGCGACCCTTGAACTGAATTACAAAACAGAACAGAGTCACACGTTTAGAAAACACACTATGGCTGCTTAACGGGAAAGGTGAGGTCGGGTGATGCATAAAACAAGGGTTTCAAATTAGCTCAGATACCGTTCCATTAACCCAATATGTAATAGACACGACCTACACCTTGCTCAGTGAACTGGACTCAACACCCCTTATTCACCGCCCAAGAATATATCTGACTAGTAAGAATCTTAAACCTATATATTGATATCTCTCTGTAAGTGAGTCAAGTGGGTGTAAAGCGGCATAAACACAGCAGTGAAAAGCAGCTAAACCTCTTTATAAAAATCAATCACTTTTAAAAACCCGTGAAACAAAGACAGTGAAAGAGAGAGAAATTCTTACAAAATTCGTTCAAGGGCTGTGATGCCACCTGGATTGACCATATCTAGACCCACAGCTGATTGAGGCATAAGGGTGGACACTCTTGGGGCTGAGAGGTTTGGTGAGGTTGGGTGAGCAAACGCAGACCCTTTAGAGTAATACTGCGTGGTACCCATCCCATGGGTCCCAAATCTCCAGGTTCAAGGGCATCTTCCTACATCGTAAACATGCATGAGAATCCCAGAAGATGGTACACCGTGTGATCGGGAAAGGTTTCTAAAACGCACCTCATTTCTCATCTCCTTGTGCTCGGGTTCGCCATTCCAGCCGCTTTACTAGCAATCTCCCTCCTTGGAGAATCAGCACCTTTAACCTCCTGTTCCGTACAGGTTGCAATTTGTCCTGAGGATGAACGGGAAGAGGGGGAACCAATGAGACACTAGCTCTAGGTGTTGGGACAGGCACAGGTCACTCTATTTTCCCATCAGGAAGAAGAATTCACCACAGCCTCAGCCTGCCGCCCGGGACCAGAATAGGGCCTGAAGCAATCCTGCGCTTTTGCGGCCAGCTCCCAAGAAAGCGAGTTGAAAAATGGAGCTCAGGGGCACTGCAATTCACAAACCTGCAGAGTTATAAATGATAACTCTCGTCCACAAATATATTGACGGAAGACAACAAAGAGGATTTGAAAGCAAGGCAGAATTGCAGGAAACAGATTTCAGGAGGTAGATTCGAATCGCCTTTAAAGCACGGGAAAAGCGGCAAAACCTCGACAATGATGCCCTTGGCCAAAAAGGGCGTATGCGTTTTTTCCTGAATATATTCAGGAAAAAACGCATACGCCCTTTTTGGCCAACCAAGCAACCTGGAAAGGCAAATCAGCGCTACAAAGAAGTCTCGCTTCCCATCGGTCAAAAGGGCCATGCTGAATAAAGTGTCAAAACCAGAAATGCAGGACAGGCCATGGAGAAACGGGAGCCTTGCTACGCTGATGGGCGGGATGTAAATTGCCAACAGCCACTCTGCAGAAGTGTACGGTGTGTCCTGAAACATCGAAAACACTCAGCTTAGACAGCATAGGGCACTTCCACTCACGGGCGTATAAATTGGGAAAACTAAAAATCAGCAAGGCACAGGCACCCCAAAGTTTAGGGCTGCTCTGTTGACAAGAACCTCCACTTCGTTACACCTTAAATATCCCAGGAAAGAGAAAAATGGATAAAGAAGTTGTGGTCCTTATGTACAATGGAATATCACTCAGCCATGAAATCAACGTCATAAGGCTAGTAGCAGCATGATGAGTGGATTTAGGTACGACGATTCTAAGTGAAATAAGCCACACAGAAAACGACACTTATCATAAGATATCACTTATAGAGGGAATGTAAAACCGCTACCCTTGAACTGAATTACAAAACAGAACAGAGTCACACGTTTAGAAAACACACTATGGCTGCTTAACGGGAAAGGTGAGGTGGGGTGATGCATAAAACAAGGGTTTCAAATTAGCTCAGAGACCGTTCCATAAACCCAACATGTAATAGACAAGACCTACTCCTTGCTCAGTGATCTGGACTCAAAACCCCCTATTCACCGCCCAAGAATATATCTGACTAGTAAGAATCTTAAAACCTATGTATTGATATCTCTCTGTATGTGAGTCAAGTGGGTGTAAAGCGGCATAAACACAGCAGTAAAAAACAGCTAAACCCCTTTATAAAAATCCATTACTTTTAAAAACCCGTGAAACAAAGACAGTGAAAGAGAGAGAAATTCTTACAAAATTCGTTCAAGGGCTGTGATGCCACCTGGATTGACCATATCTAGACCCACAGCTGATTGAGGCATAAGGGTGGACACTCTTGGGGCTGAGAGGTTTGGTGAGGTTGGGTGAGCAAACGCAGACCCTTTAGAGTAATACTGCGTGGTACCCATCCCATGGGTCCCAAATCTCCAGGTTCAAGGGCATCTTCCTACATCGAAAACATGCATGAGAATCCCAGAAGATGGTACACCGTGTGATCGGGAAAGGTTTCTAAAACGCACCTCATTTCTCATCTCCTTGTGCTCGGGTTCGCCATTCCAGCCGCTTTACTAGCAATCTCCCTCCTTGGAGAATCAGCACCTTTAACCTCCTGTTCCGTACAGGTTGCAATTTGTCCTGAGGATGAACGGGAAGAGGGGGAACCAATGAGACACTAGCTCTAGGTGTTGGGACAGGCACAGGTCACTCTATTTTCCCATCAGGAAGAAGAATTAACCACAGGCTCAGCCTGCCGCCCGGGACCAGAATAGGGCCTGAAGCAATCCTGCGCTTTTGCGGCCAGCTCCCAAGAAAGCGAGTTGAAAAATGGAGCTCAGGGGAACTGCAATTCACAAACCTGCAGAGTTATAAATGATAACTCTCGTCCACAAATATATTGACGGAAGACTACAAAGAGGATTTGAAAGCAAGGCAGAATTGCAGGAAACAGATTTCAGGAGGAAGATTCGAATCGCCTTTAAAGCACGGGAAAAGCGGCAAAACCTCGACAATGATGCCCTTGGCCAAAAAGGGCGTATGCGTTTTTTCCTGAATATATTCGGGAAAAAACGCATACGCCCTTTTTGGCCAACCAAGCAACCTGGAAAGGCAAATCAGCGCTACAAAGAAGTCTCGCTTCCCATCGGTCAAAAGGGCCATGCTGAATAAAGTGTCAAAACCAGAAATGCAGGACAGGCCATGGAGAAACGGGAGCCTTGCTACGCTGATGGGCGGGATGTAAATTGCCAACAGCCACTCTGGAGAAGTGTACGGTGTGTCCTGAAACATCGAAAAAACTCAGCTTAGACAGCATAGGGCACTTCCACTCACGGGCGTATAAATTGGGAAAACTAAAAATCAGCAAGACACAGGCACCCCAAAGTTTAGGGCTGCTCTGTTGACAAGAACCTCCACTTCGTTACACCTTAAATATCCCAGGAAAGAGAAAAATGGATAAAGAAGTTGTGGTCCTTATGTACAATGGAATATCACTCAGCCATGAAATCAACGTCATAAGGCTAGTAGCAGCATGATGAGTGGATTTAGGTACGACGATTCTAAGTGAAATAAGTCACACAGAAAAAGACACTTATCATAAGATATCACTTATAGAGGGAATGTAAAAACCGCTACCCTTGAACTGAATTACAAAACAGAACAGAGTCACACGTTTAGAAAACACACTATGGCTGCTTAACGGGAAAGGTGAGGTGGGGTGATGCATAAAACAAGGGTTTCAAATTAGCTCAGAGACCGTTCCATAAACCCAATATGTAATAGACAAGACCTACTCCTTGCTCAGTGATCTGGACTCAAAACCCCCTATTCACCGCCCAAGAATATATCTGACTAGTAAGAATCTTAAAACCTATGTATTGATATCTGTCTGTATGTGAGTCAAGTGGGTTAAAAGCGGCATAAACACAGCAGTAAAAAACAGCTAAACCCCTTTATAAAAATCAATTACTTTTAAAAACCCGTGAAACAAAGACAGTGAAAGAGAGAGAAATTCTTACAAAATTCGTTCAAGGGCTGTGATGCCACCTGGATTGACCATATCTAGACCCACAGCTGATTGAGGCATAAGGGTGGACACTCTTGGGGCTGAGAGGTTTGGTGAGGTTGGGTGAGCAAACGCAGACCCTTTAGAGTAATACTGCGTGGTACCCATCCCATGGGTCCCAAATCTCCAGGTTCAAGGGCATCTTCCTACATCGAAAACATGCATGAGAAACCCTGAAGATGGTACACCGTGTGATCGGGAAAGGTTGCTAAAACGCACCTCATTTCTCATCTCCTTGTGCTCGGGTTCGCCATTCCAGCCGCTTTACTAGCAATCTCCCTCCTTGGAGAATCAGCACCTTTAACCTCCTGTTCCGTACAGGTTGCAATTTGTCCTGAGGATGAACGGGAAGAGGGGGAACCAATGAGACACTAGCTCTAGGTGTTGGGACAGGCACAGGTTACTCTAATTTCCCATCAGGAAGAAGAATTAACCACAGGCTCAGCCTTCCGCCCGGGACCAGAATAGGGCCTGAAGCAATCCTGCGCTTTTGCGGCCAGCTCCCAAGAAAGCGAGTTGAAAAATGGAGCTCAGGGGAACTGCAATTCACAAACCTGCAGAGTTATAAATGATAACTCTCGTCCACAAATATATTGACGGAAGACAACGAAGAGGATTTGAAAGCAAGGCAGAATTGCAGGAAACAGATTTCAGGAGGTAGATTCGAGTCTCCTTTAAAGCACGGGAAAAGCGGCAAAACCTCGACAATGATGCCCTTGGCCAAAAAGGGCGTATGCGTTTTTTCCTGAATATATTCAGGAAAAAACGCATACGCCCTTTTTGGCCAACCAAGCAACCTGGAAAGGCAAATCAGCGCTGCAAAGAAGTCTCGCTTCCCATCGGTCAAAAGGGCCATGCTGAATAAAGTGTCAAAACCAGAAATGCAGGACAGGCCATGGAGAAACGGGAGCCTTGCTACGCTGATGGGCGGGATGTAAATTGCCAACAGCCACTCTGGAGAAGTGTACGGTGTGTCCTGAAACATCGAAAAAACTCAGCTTACAGAGCATAGGGCACTTCCACTCATGGGCGTATAAATTGGGAAAACTAAAAATCAGCAAGACACAGGCACCCCAAAGTTTAGGGCTGCTCTGTTGACAAGAACCTCCACTTCGTTACACCTTAAATATCCCAGGAAAGAGAAAAATGGATAAAGAAGTTGTGGTCCTTATGTACAATGGAATATCACTCAGCCATGAAATCAACGTCATAAGGCTAGTAGCAGCATGATGAGTGGATTTAGGTACGAGGATTCTAAGTGAAATAAGTCACACAGAAAAAGACACTTATCATAAGATATCACTTATAGAGGGAATGTAAAAACCGCTACCCTTGAACTGAATTACAGAACAGAACAGAGTCACACGTTTAGAAAACACACTATGGCTGCTTAACGGGAAAGGTGAGGTGCGGTGATGCATAAAAGAAGGGTTTTAAATTAGCTTAGAGACCGTTCCATAAACCCAATAAGTAATAGACACGACCTACTCCTTGCTCAGTGAACTGGACTCAACACCCCCTATTCACCGCCCAAGAATATATCTGACTAGTAAGAATCTTAAAACCTATGTATTGATATGTCTCTGTAAGTGAGTCAAGTGGGTGTAAAGTGGCATAAACACAGCAGTGAAAAGCAGCTAAACCCCTTTATAAAAATCAATAACTTTTAAAAATCCATGAAACAAAGACAGTGAAAGAGAGAGAAATTCTTACAAAATTCGTTCAAGGGCTGTGATGCCACCTGGATTGACCATATCTAGACCCACAGCTGATTGAGACATAAGGGAGGACACTCGTGGGGCTGAGAGGTTTGGTGAGGTTGGGTGAGCAAACGCAGACCCTTTAGAGTAATACTGCGTGGTACCCATCCCATGGGTCCCCAATCTCCAGGTTCAAGGGCATCTTCCTACATCGAAAACATGCATGAGAAACCCTGAAGATGGTACACCATGTGATCGGGAAAGGTTTCTAAAACGCACCTCGTTTCTCATCTCCTTGTGCTCGGGTTCGCCATTCCAGCCGCTTTACTAGCAATCTCCCTCCTTGGAGAATCAGCACCTTTAACCTCCTGTTCCATACAGGTTGCAATTTGTCCTGAGGATGAACGGGAAGAGGGGGAACCAATGAGACACTAGCTCTAGGTGTTGGGACAGGCACAGGTCACTCTATTTTCCCATCAGGAAGAAGAATTAACCACAGGCTCAGCCTGCCGCCCGGGACCAGAATAGGGCCTGAAGCAATCCTGCGCTTTTGCGGCCAGCTCCCAAGAAAGCGAGTTGAAAAATGGAGCTCAGGGGCACTGCAATTCACAAACCTGCAGAGTTATAAATGATAACTCTCGTCCACAAATATATTGACGGAAGACAACAAAGAGGATTTGAAAGCAAGGCAGAATTGCAGGAAACAGATTTCAGGAGGTAGATTCGAATCGCCTTTAAAGCACGGGAAAAGTGGCAAAACCTCGACAATGATGCCCTTGGCCAAAAAGGGCGTATGCGTTTTTTCCTGAATATATTCAGGAAAAAACGCATACGCCCTTTTTGGCCAACCAAGCAACCTGGAAAGGCAAATCAGCGCTACAAAGAAGTCTCGCTTCCCATCGGTCAAAAGGGCCATGCTGAATAAAGTGTCAAAACCAGAAATGCAGGACAGGCCATGGAGAAACGGGAGCCTTGCTACGCTGATGGGCGTAATGTAAATTGCCAACAGCCACTCTGCAGAAGTGTACGGTGTGTCCTGAAACATCGAAAACACTCAGCTTAGACAGCATAGGGCACTTCCACTCACGGGCGTATAAATTGGGAAAACTAAAAATCAGCAAGGCACAGGCACCCCAAAGTTTAGGGCTGCTCTGTTGACAAGAACCTCCACTTCGTTACACCTTAAATATCCCAGGAAAGAGAAAAATGGATCAAGAAGTTGTGGTCCTTATGTACAATGGAATATCACTCAGCCATGAAATCAACGTCATAAGGCTAGTAGCAGCATGATGAGTGGATTTAGGTACGACGATTCTAAGTGAAATAAGTCACACAGAAAAAGACACTTATCATAAGATATCACTTATAGAGGGAATGTAAAAACCGCTACCCTTGAACTGAATTACAAAACAGAACAGAGTCACACGTTTAGAAAACACACTATGGCTGCTTAACGGGAAAGGTGAGGTGCGGTGATGCATAAAAGAAGGGTTTTAAATTAGCTTAGAGACCGTTCCATAAACCCAATAAGTAATAGACACGACCTACTCCTTGCTCAGTGAACTGGACTCAACACCCCCTATTCACCGCCCAAGAATATATCTGACTAGTAAGAATCTTAAAACCTATGTATTGATATGTCTCTGTAAGTGAGTCAAGTGGGTGTAAAGTGGCATAAACACAGCAGTGAAAAGCAGCTAAACCCCTTTATAAAAATCAATAACTTTTAAAAATCCATGAAACAAAGACAGTGAAAGAGAGAGAAATTCTTACAAAATTCGTTCAAGGGCTGTGATGCCACCTGGATTGACCATATCTAGACCCACAGCTGATTGAGACATAAGGGAGGACACTCTTGGGGCTGAGAGGTTTGGTGAGGTTGGGTGAGCAAACGCAGACCCTTTAGAGTAATACTGCGTGGTACCCATCCCATGGGTCCCAAATCTCCAGGTTCAAGGGCATCTTCCTACATCGAAAACATGCATGAGAAACCCTGAAGATGGTACACCATGTGATCGGGAAAGGTTTCTAAAACGCACCTCGTTTCTCATTTCCTTGTGCTCGGGTTCGCCATTCCAGCCGCTTTACTAGCAATCTCCCTCCTTGGAGAATCAGCACCTTTAACCTCCTGTTCCGTACAGGTTGCAATTTGTCCTGAGGATGAACGGGAAGAGGGGGAACCAATGAGACACTAGCTCTAGGTGTTGGGACAGGCACAGGTCACTCTATTTTCCCATCAGGAAGAAGAATTAACCACAGCCTCAGCCTGCCGCCCGGGACCAGAATAGGGCCTGAAGCAATCCTGCGCTTTTGCGGCCAGCTCCCAAGAAAGCGAGTTGAAAAATGGAGCTCAGGGGCACTGCAATTCACAAACCTGCAGAGTTATAAATGATAACTCTCGTCCACAAATATATTGACGGAAGACAACAAAGAGGATTTGAAAGCAAGGCAGAATTGCAGGAAACAGATTTCAGGAGGTAGATTCGAATCGCCTTTAAAGCACGGGAAAAGTGGCAAAACCTCGACAATGATGCCCTTGGCCAAAAAGGGCGTATGCGTTTTCTCCTGAATATATTCAGGAAAAAACGCATACGCCCTTTTTGGCCAACCAAGCAACCTGGAAAGGCAAATCAGCGCTACAAAGAAGTCTCGCTTCCCATCGGTCAAAAGGGCCATGCTGAATAAAGTGTCAAAACCAGAAATGCAGGACAGGCCATGGAGAAACGGGAGCCTTGCTACGCTGATGGGCGGGATGTAAATTGCCAACAGCCACTCTGCAGAAGTGTACGGTGTGTCCTGAAACATCGAAAACACTCAGCTTAGACAGCATAGGGCACTTCCACTCACGGGCGTATAAATTGGGAAAACTAAAAATCAGCAAGGCACAGGCACCCCAAAGTTTAGGGCTGCTCTGTTGACAAGAACCTCCACTTCGTTACACCTTAAATATCCCAGGAAAGAGAAAAATGGATAAAGAAGTTGTGGTCCTTATGTACAATGGAATATCACTCAGCCATGAAATCAACGTCATAAGGCTAGTAGCAGCATGATGAGGGGATTTAGGTACGACGATTCTAAGTGAAATAAGTCACACAGAAAAAGACACTTATCATAAGATATCACTTATAGAGGGAATGTAAAAACCGCGACCCTTGAACTGAATTACAAAACAGAACAGAGTCACACGTTTAGAAAACACACTATGGCTGGTTAACGGGAAAGGTGAGGTGGGGTGATGCATAAAACAAGGGTTTCAAATTAGCTCAGAGACCGTTCCATAAACCCAATATGTAATACACAAGACCTACTACTTGCTCAGTGATCTGGACTCAAAACCCCCTATTCACCGCCCAAGAATATATCTGACTAGTAAGAATCTTAAAACCTATGTATTGATATCTCTCTGTATGTGAGTCAAGTGGGTGTAAAGCGGCATAAACACAGCAGTAAAAAACAGCTAAACCCCTTTATAAAAATCAATTACTATTAAAAACCCATGAAACAAAGACAGTGAAAGAGAGAGAAATTCTTACAAAATTCGTTCAAGGGCTGTGATGCCACCTGGATTGACCATATCTAGACTCACAGCTGATTGAGGCATAAGGGTGGACACTCCTGGGGCTGAGAGGTTTGGTGAGGTTGGGTGAGGAAACGCAGACCCTTTAGAGTAATACTGCGTGGTACCCATCCCATGGGTCCCAAATCTCCAGGTTCAAGGGCATCTTCCTACATCGTAAACATGCATGAGAATCCCAGAAGATGGTACACCGTGTGATCGGGAAAGGTTTCTAAAACGCACCTCATTTCTCATCTCCTTGTGCTCGGGTTCGCCATTCCAGCCGCTTTACTAGCAATCTCCCTCCTTGGAGAATCAGCACCTTTAACCTCCTGTTCCGTACAGGTTGCAATTTGTCCTGAGGATGAACGGGAAGAGGGGGAACCAATGAGACACTAGCTCTAGGTGTTGGGACAGGCACAGGTCACTCTATTTTCCCATCAGGAAGAAGAATTAACCACAGGCTCAGCCTGCCGCCCGGGACCAGAATAGGGCCTGAAGCAATCCTGCGCTTTTGCGGCCAGCTCCCAAGAAAGCGAGTTGAAAAATGGAGCTCAGGGGCACTGCAATTCACAAACCTGCAGAGTTATAAATGATAACTCTCGTCCACAAATATATTGACGGAAGACAACAAAGAGGATTTGAAAGCAAGGCAGAATTGCAGGAAACAGATTTCAGGAGGAAGATTCGAATCGCCTTTAAAGCACGGGAAAAGCGGCAAAACCTCGACAATGATGCCCTTGGCCAAAAAGGGCGTATGCGTTTTTTCCTGAATATATTCGGGAAAAAACGCATACGCCCTTTTTGGCCAACCAAGCAACCTGGAAAGGCAAATCAGCGCTACAAAGAAGTCTCGCTTCCCATCGGTCAAAAGGGCCATGCTGAATAAAGTGTCAAAACCAGAAATGCAGGACAGGCCATGGAGAAACGGGAGCCTTGCTACGCTGATGGGCGGGATGTAAATTGCCAACAGCCACTCTGGAGAAGTGTACGGTGTGTCCTGAAACATCGAAAAAACTCAGCTTAGACAGCATAGGGCACTTCCACTCACGGGCGTATAAATTGGGAAAACTAAAAATCAGCAAGGCACAGGCACCCCAAAGTTTAGGGCTGCTCTGTTGACAAGAACCTCCACTTCGTTACACCTTAAATATCCCAGGAAAGAGAAAAATGGATAAAGAAGTTGTGGTCCTTATGTACAATGGAATATCACTCAGCCATGAAATCAACGTCATAAGGCTAGTAGCAGCATGATGAGTGGATTTAGGTACGACGATTCTAAGTGAAATAAGTCACACAGAAAAAGACACTTATCATAAGATATCACTTATAGAGGGAATGTAAAAACCGCTACCCTTGAACTGAATTACAAAACAGAACAGAGTCACACGTTTAGAAAACACACTATGGCTGCTTAACGGGAAAGGTGAGGTGCGGTGATGCATAAAAGAAGGGTTTTAAATTAGCTTAGAGACCGTTCCATAAACCCAATAAGTAATAGACACGACCTACTCCTTGCTCAGTGAACTGGACTCAACACCCCCTATTCACCGCCCAAGAATATATCTGACTAGTAAGAATCTTAAAACCTATGTATTGATATGTCTCTGTAAGTGAGTCAAGTGGGTGTAAAGTGGCATAAACACAGCAGTGAAAAGCAGCTAAACCCCTTTATAAAAATCAATAACTTTTAAAAATCCATGAAACAAAGACAGTGAAAGAGAGAGAAATTCTTACAAAATTCGTTCAAGGGCTGTGATGCCACCTGGATTGACCATATCTAGACCCACAGCTGATTGAGACATAAGGGAGGACACTCTTGGGGCTGAGAGGTTTGGTGAGGTTGGGTGAGCAAACGCAGACCCTTTAGAGTAATACTGCGTGGTACCCATCCCATGGGTCCCAAATCTCCAGGTTCAAGGGCATCTTCCTACATCGAAAACATGCATGAGAAACCCTGAAGATGGTACACCATGTGATCGGGAAAGGTTTCTAAAACGCACCTCGTTTCTCATCTCCTTGTGCTCGGGTTCGCCATTCCAGCCGCTTTACTAGCAATCTCCCTCCTTGGAGAATCAGCACCTTTAACCTCCTGTTCCATACAGGTTGCAATTTGTCCTGAGGATGAACGGGAAGAGGGGGAACCAATGAGACACTAGCTCTAGGTGTTGGGACAGGCACAGGTCACTCTATTTTCCCATCAGGAAGAAGAATTAACCACAGCCTCAGCCTGCCGCCCGGGACCAGAATAGGGCCTGAAGCAATCCTGCGCTTTTGCGGCCAGCTCCCAAGAAAGCGAGTTGAAAAATGGAGCTCAGGGGCACTGCAATTCACAAACCTGCAGAGTTATAAATGATAACTCTCGTCCACAAATATATTGACGGAAGACAACAAAGAGGATTTGAAAGCAAGGCAGAATTGCAGGAAACAGATTTCAGGAGGTAGATTCGAATCGCCTTTAAAGCACGGGAAAAGTGGCAAAACCTCGACAATGATGCCCTTGGCCAAAAAGGGCGTATGCGTTTTCTCCTGAATATATTCAGGAAAAAACGCATACGCCCTTTTTGGCCAACCAAGCAACCTGGAAAGGCAAATCAGCGCTACAAAGAAGTCTCGCTTCCCATCGGTCAAAAGGGCCATGCTGAATAAAGTGTCAAAACCAGAAATGCAGGACAGGCCATGGAGAAACGGGAGCCTTGCTACGCTGATGGGCGGGATGTAAATTGCCAACAGCCACTCTGCAGAAGTGTACGGTGTGTCCTGAAACATCGAAAACACTCAGCTTAGACAGCATAGGGCACTTCCACTCACGGGCGTATAAATTGGGAAAACTAAAAATCAGCAAGGCACAGGCACCCCAAAGTTTAGGGCTGCTCTGTTGACAAGAACCTCCACTTCGTTACACCTTAAATATCCCAGGAAAGAGAAAAATGGATAAAGAAGTTGTGGTCCTTATGTACAATGGAATATCACTCAGCCATGAAATCAACGTCATAAGGCTAGTAGCAGCATGATGAGGGGATTTAGGTACGACGATTCTAAGTGAAATAAGTCACACAGAAAAAGACACTTATCATAAGATATCACTTATAGAGGGAATGTAAAAACCGCGACCCTTGAACTGAATTACAAAACAGAACAGAGTCACACGTTTAGAAAACACACTATGGCTGGTTAACGGGAAAGTTGAGGTGGGGTGATGCATAAAACAAGGGTTTCAAATTAGCTCAGAGACCGTTCCATAAACCCAATATGTAATACACAAGACCTACTACTTGCTCAGTGATCTGGACTCAAAACCCCCTATTCACCGCCCAAGAATATATCTGACTAGTAAGAATCTTAAAACCTATGTATTGATATCTCTCTGTATGTGAGTCAAGTGGGTGTAAAGCGGCATAAACACAGCAGTAAAAAACAGCTAAACCCCTTTATAAAAATCAATTACTATTAAAAACCCATGAAACAAAGACAGTGAAAGAGAGAGAAATTCTTACAAAATTCGTTCAAGGGCTGTGATGCCACCTGGATTGACCATATCTAGACTCACAGCTGATTGAGGCATAAGGGTGGACACTCCTGGGGCTGAGAGGTTTGGTGAGGTTGGGTGAGGAAACGCAGACCCTTTAGAGTAATACTGCGTGGTACCCATCCCATGGGTCCCAAATCTCCAGGTTCAAGGGCATCTTCCTACATCGTAAACATGCATGAGAATCCCAGAAGATGGTACACCGTGTGATCGGGAAAGGTTTCTAAAACGCACCTCATTTCTCATCTCCTTGTGCTCGGGTTCGCCATTCCAGCCGCTTTACTAGCAATCTCCCTCCTTGGAGAATCAGCACCTTTAACCTCCTGTTCCGTACAGGTTGCAATTTGTCCTGAGGATGAACGGGAAGAGGGGGAACCAATGAGACACTAGCTCTAGGTGTTGGGACAGGCACAGGTCACTCTATTTTCCCATCAGGAAGAAGAATTAACCACAGGCTCAGCCTGCCGCCCGGGACCAGAATAGGGCCTGAAGCAATCCTGCGCTTTTGCGGCCAGCTCCCAAGAAAGCGAGTTGAAAAATGGAGCTCAGGGGCACTGCAATTCACAAACCTGCAGAGTTATAAATGATAACTCTCGTCCACAAATATATTGACGGAAGACAACAAAGAGGATTTGAAAGCAAGGCAGAATTGCAGGAAACAGATTTCAGGAGGAAGATTCGAATCGCCTTTAAAGCACGGGAAAAGCGGCAAAACCTCGACAATGATGCCCTTGGCCAAAAAGGGCGTATGCGTTTTTTCCTGAATATATTCGGGAAAAAACGCATACGCCCTTTTTGGCCAACCAAGCAACCTGGAAAGGCAAATCAGCGCTACAAAGAAGTCTCGCTTCCCATCGGTCAAAAGGGCCATGCTGAATAAAGTGTCAAAACCAGAAATGCAGGACAGGCCATGGAGAAACGGGAGCCTTGCTACGCTGATGGGCGGGATGTAAATTGCCAACAGCCACTCTGCAGAAGTGTACGGTGTGTCCTGAAACATCGAAAAAACTCAGCTTAGACAGCATAGGGCACTTCCACTCACGGGCGTATAAATTGGGAAAACTAAAAATCAGCAAGACACAGGCACCCCAAAGTTTAGGGCTGCTCTGTTGACAAGAACCTCCACTTCGTTACACCTTAAATATCCCAGGAAAGAGAAAAATGGATCAAGAAGTTGTGGTCCTTATGTACAATGGAATATCACTCAGCCATGAAATCAACGTCATAAGGCTAGTAGCAGCATGATGAGTGGATTTAGGTACGACGATTCTAAGTGAAATAAGTCACACAGAAAAAGACACTTATCATAAGATATCACTTATAGAGGGAATGTAAAAACCGCTACCCTTGAACTGAATTACAAAACAGAACAGAGTCACACGTTTAGAAAACACACTATGGCTGCTTAACGGGAAAGGTGAGGTGCGGTGATGCATAAAAGAAGGGTTTTAAATTAGCTTAGAGACCGTTCCATAAACCCAATAAGTAATAGACACGACCTACTCCTTGCTCAGTGAACTGGACTCAACACCCCCTATTCACCGCCCAAGAATATATCTGACTAGTAAGAATCTTAAAACCTATGTATTGATATGTCTCTGTAAGTGAGTCAAGTGGGTGTAAAGTGGCATAAACACAGCAGTGAAAAGCAGCTAAACCCCTTTATAAAAATCAATAACTTTTAAAAATCCATGAAACAAAGACAGTGAAAGAGAGAGAAATTCTTACAAAATTCGTTCAAGGGCTGTGATGCCACCTGGATTGACCATATCTAGACCCACAGCTGATTGAGACATAAGGGAGGACACTCTTGGGGCTGAGAGGTTTGGTGAGGTTGGGTGAGCAAACGCAGACCCTTTAGAGTAATACTGCGTGGTACCCATCCCATGGGTCCCAAATCTCCAGGTTCAAGGGCATCTTCCTACATCGAAAACATGCATGAGAAACCCTGAAGATGGTACACCATGTGATCGGGAAAGGTTTCTAAAACGCACCTCGTTTCTCATTTCCTTGTGCTCGGGTTCGCCATTCCAGCCGCTTTACTAGCAATCTCCCTCCTTGGAGAATCAGCACCTTTAACCTCCTGTTCCGTACAGGTTGCAATTTGTCCTGAGGATGAACGGGAAGAGGGGGAACCAATGAGACACTAGCTCTAGGTGTTGGGACAGGCACAGGTCACTCTATTTTCCCATCAGGAAGAAGAATTAACCACAGCCTCAGCCTGCCGCCCGGGACCAGAATAGGGCCTGAAGCAATCCTGCGCTTTTGCGGCCAGCTCCCAAGAAAGCGAGTTGAAAAATGGAGCTCAGGGGCACTGCAATTCACAAACCTGCAGAGTTATAAATGATAACTCTCGTCCACAAATATATTGACGGAAGACAACAAAGAGGATTTGAAAGCAAGGCAGAATTGCAGGAAACAGATTTCAGGAGGTAGATTCGAATCGCCTTTAAAGCACGGGAAAAGCGGCAAAACCTCGACAATGATGCCCTTGGCCAAAAAGGGCGTATGCGTTTTTTCCTGAATATATTCAGGAAAAAACGCATACGCCCTTTTTGGCCAACCAAGCAACCTGGAAAGGCAAATCAGCGCTACAAAGAAGTCTCGCTTCCCATCGGTCAAAAGGGCCATGCTGAATAAAGTGTCAAAACCAGAAATGCAGGACAGGCCATGGAGAAACGGGAGCCTTGCTACGCTGATGGGCGTGATGTAAATTGCCAACAGCCACTCTGCAGAAGTGTACGGTGTGTCCTGAAACATCGAAAACACTCAGCTTAGACAGCATAGGGCACTTCCACTCACGGGCGTATAAATTGGGAAAACTAAAAATCAGCAAGGCACAGGCACCCCAAAGTTTAGGGCTGCTCTGTTGACAAGAACCTCCACTTCGTTACACCTTAAATATCCCAGGAAAGAGAAAAATGGATAAAGAAGTTGTGGTCCTTATGTACAATGGAATATCACTCAGCCATGAAATCAACGTCATAAGGCTAGTAGCAGCATGATGAGTGGATTTAGGTACGACGATTCTAAGTGAAATAAGCCACACAGAAAACGACACTTATCATAAGATATCACTTATAGAGGGAATGTAAAACCGCTACCCTTGAACTGAATTACAAAACAGAACAGAGTCACACGTTTAGAAAACACACTATGGCTGCTTAACGGGAAAGGTGAGGTGGGGTGATGCATAAAACAAGGGTTTCAAATTAGCTCAGAGACCGTTCCATAAACCCAATATGTAATAGACAAGACCTACTCCTTGCTCAGTGATCTGGACTCAAAACCCCCTATTCACCGCCCAAGAATATATCTGACTAGTAAGAATCTTAAAACCTATGTATTGATATCTCTCTGTATGTGAGTCAAGTGGGTGTAAAGCGGCATAAACACAGCAGTAAAAAACAGCTAAACCCCTTTATAAAAATCCATTACTTTTAAAAACCCGTGAAACAAAGACAGTGAAAGAGAGAGAAATTCTTACAAAATTCGTTCAAGGGCTGTGATGCCACCTGGATTGACCATATCTAGACCCACAGCTGATTGAGGCATAAGGGTGGACACTCTTGGGGCTGAGAGGTTTGGTGAGGTTGGGTGAGCAAACGCAGACCCTTTAGAGTAATACTGCGTGGTACCCATCCCATGGCTCCCAAATCTCCAGGTTCAAGGGCATCTTCCTACATCGAAAACATGCATGAGAATCCCAGAAGATGGTACACCGTGTGATCGGGAAAGGTTTCTAACACGCACCTCATTTCTCATCTCCTTGTGCTCGGGTTCGCCATTCCAGCCGCTTTACTAGCAATCTCTCTCCTTGGAGAATCAGCACCTTTAACCTCCTGTTCCATACAGGTTGCAATTTGTCCTGAGGATGAACGGGAAGAGGGGGAACCAATGAGACACTAGCTCTAGGTGTTGGGACAGGCACAGGTCACTCTATTTTCCCATCAGGAAGAAGAATTCACCACAGCCTCAGCCTGCCGCCCGGGACCAGAATAGGGCCTGAAGCAATCCTGCGCTTTTGCGGCCAGCTCCCAAGAAAGTGAGTTGAAAAATGGAGCTCAGGGGCACTGCAATTCACAAACCTGCAGAGTTATAAATGATAACTCTCGTCCACAAATATATTGACGGAAGACAACAAAGAGGATTTGAAAGCAAGGCAGAATTGCAGGAAACAGATTTCAGGAGGTAGATTCGAAACCCCTTTAAAGCACGGGAAAAGTGGCAAAACCTCGACAATGATGCCCTTGGCCAAAAAGGGCGTATGCGTTTTTTCCTGAATATATTCAGGAAAAAACGCATACGCCCTTTTTGGCCAACCAAGCAACCTGGAAAGGCAAATCAGCGCTACAAAGAAGTCTCGCTTCCCATCGGTCAAAAGGGCCATGCTGAATAAAGTGTCAAAACCAGAAATGCAGGACAGGCCATGGAGAAACGGGAGCCTTGCTACGCTGATGGGCGTGATGTAAATTGCCAACAGCCACTCTGCAGAAGTGTACGGTGTGTCCTGAAACATCGAAAACACTCAGCTTAGACAGCATAGGGCACTTCCACTCACGGGCGTATAAATTGGGAAAACTAAAAATCAGCAAGGCACAGGCACCCCAAAGTTTAGGGCTGCTCTGTTGACAAGAACCTCCACTTCGTTACACCTTAAATATCCCAGGAAAGAGAAAAATGGATAAAGAAGTTGTGGTCCTTATGTACAATGGAATATCACTCAGCCATGAAATCAACGTCATAAGGCTAGTAGCAGCATGATGAGTGGATTTAGGTACGACGATTCTAAGTGAAATAAGTCACACAGAAAAAGACCCTTATCATAAGATATCACTTATAGAAGGAATGTAAAAACCGCGACCCTTGAACTGAATTACAAAACAGAACAGAGTCACACGTTTAGAAAACACACTATGGCTGCTTAACGGGAAAGGTGAGGTCGGGTGATGCATAAAACAAGGGTTTCAAATTAGCTCAGATACCGTTCCATTAACCCAATATGTAATAGACACGACCTACACCTTGCTCAGTGAACTGGACTCAACACCCCTTATTCACCGCCCAAGAATATATCTGACTAGTAAGAATCTTAAACCTATATATTGATATCTCTCTGTAAGTGAGTCAAGTGGGTGTAAAGCGGCATAAACACAGCAGTGAAAAGCAGCTAAACCTCTTTATAAAAATCAATCACTTTTAAAAACCCGTGAAACAAAGACAGTGAAAGAGAGAGAAATTCTTACAAAATTCGTTCAAGGGCTGTGATGCCACCTGGATTGACCATATCTAGACCCACAGCTGATTGAGGCATAAGGGTGGACACTCTTGGGGCTGAGAGGTTTGGTGAGGTTGGGTGAGCAAACGCAGACCCTTTAGAGTAATACTGCGTGGTACCCATCCCATGGGTCCCAAATCTCCAGGTTCAAGGGCATCTTCCTACATCGTAAACATGCATGAGAATCCCAGAAGATGGTACACCGTGTGATCGGGAAAGGTTTCTAAAACGCACCTCATTTCTCATCTCCTTGTGCTCGGGTTCGCCATTCCAGCCGCTTTACTAGCAATCTCCCTCCTTGGAGAATCAGCACCTTTAACCTCCTGTTCCGTACAGGTTGCAATTTGTCCTGAGGATGAACGGGAAGAGGGGGAACCAATGAGACACTAGCTCTAGGTGTTGGGACAGGCACAGGTCACTCTATTTTCCCATCAGGAAGAAGAATTCACCACAGCCTCAGCCTGCCGCCCGGGACCAGAATAGGGCCTGAAGCAATCCTGCGCTTTTGCGGCCAGCTCCCAAGAAAGCGAGTTGAAAAATGGAGCTCAGGGGCACTGCAATTCACAAACCTGCAGAGTTATAAATGATAACTCTCGTCCACAAATATATTGACGGAAGACAACAAAGAGGATTTGAAAGCAAGGCAGAATTGCAGGAAACAGATTTCAGGAGGTAGATTCGAATCGCCTTTAAAGCACGGGAAAAGCGGCAAAACCTCGACAATGATGCCCTTGGCCAAAAAGGGCGTATGCGTTTTTTCCTGAATATATTCAGGAAAAAACGCATACGCCCTTTTTGGCCAACCAAGCAACCTGGAAAGGCCAATCAGCGCTACAAAAAAGTCTCGCTTCCCATCGGCCAAAAGGGCCATGCTGAATAAAGTGTCAAAACCAGAAATGCAGGACAGGCCATGGAGAAACGGGAGCCTTGCTACGCTGATGGGCGGGATGTAAATTGCCAACAGCCACTCTGGAGAAGTGTACGGTGTGTCCTGAAACATCGAAAAAACTCAGCTTAGACAGCATAGGGCACTTCCACTCATGGGCGTATAAATTGGGAAAACTAAAAATCAGCAAGACACAGGCACCCCAAAGTTTAGGGCTGCTCTGTTGACAAGAACCTCCACTTCGTTACACCTTAAATATCCCAGGAAAGAGAAAAATGGATAAAGAAGTTGTGGTCCTTATGTACAATGGAATATCACTCAGCCATGAAATCAACGTCATAAGGCTAGTAGCAGCATGATGAGTGGATTTAGGTACGACGATTCTAAGTGAAATAAGTCACACAGAAAAAGACACTTATCATAAGATATCACTTATAGAGGGAATGTAAAAACCGCTACCCTTGAACTGAATTACAGAACAGAACAGAGTCACACGTTTAGAAAACACACTATGGCTGCTTAACGGGAAAGGTGAGGTGCAGTGATGCATAAAAGAAGGGTTTTAAATTAGCTTAGAGACCGTTCCATAAACCCAATAAGTAATAGACACGACCTACTCCTTGCTCAGTGAACTGGACTCAACACCCCCTATTCACCGCCCAAGAATATATCTGAGTAGTAAGAATCTTAAAACCTATGTATTGATATGTCTCTGTAAGTGAGTCAAGTGGGTGTAAAGTGGCATAAACACAGCAGTGAAAAGCAGCTAAACCCCTTTATAAAAATCAATAACTTTTAAAAATCCATGAAACAAAGACAGTGAAAGAGAGAGAAATTCTTACAAAATTCGTTCAAGGGCTGTGATGCCACCTGGATTGACCATATCTAGACCCACAGCTGATTGAGACATAAGGGAGGACACTCGTGGGGCTGAGAGGTTTGGTGAGGTTGGGTGAGCAAACGCAGACCCTTTAGAGTAATACTGCGTGGTACCCATCCCATGGGTCCCAAATCTCCAGGTTCAAGGGCATCTTCCTACATCGAAAACATGCATGAGAAACCCTGAAGATGGTACACCATGTGATCGGGAAAGGTTTCTAAAACGCACCTCGTTTCTCATCTCCTTGTGCTCGGGTTCGCCATTCCAGCCGCTTTACTAGCAATCTCCCTCCTTGGAGAATCAGCACCTTTAACCTCCTGTTCCATACAGGTTGCAATTTGTCCTGAGGATGAACGGGAAGAGGGGGAACCAATGAGACACTAGCTCTAGGTGTGGGGACAGGCACAGGTCACTCTATTTTCCCATCAGGAAGAAGAATTCACCACAGCCTCAGCCTGCCGCCCGGGACCAGAATAGGGCCTGAAGCAATCCTGCGCTTTTGCGGCCAGCTCCCAAGAAAGCGAGTTGAAAAATGGAGCTCAGGGGCACTGCAATTCACAAACCTGCAGAGTTATAAATGATAACTCTCGTCCACAAATATATTGACGGAAGACAACAAAGAGGATTTGAAAGCAAGGCAGAATTGCAGGAAACAGATTTCAGGAGGTAGATTCGAATCCCCTTTAAAGCACGGGAAAAGTGGCAAAACCTCGACAATGATGCCCTTGGCCAAAAAGGGCGTATGCGTTTTTTCCTGAATATATTCAGGAAAAAACGCATACGCCCTTTTTGGCCAACCAAGCAACCTGGAAAGGCAAATCAGCGCTACAAAGAAGTCTCGCTTCCCATCGGTCAAAAGGGCCATGCTGAATAAAGTGTCAAAACCAGAAATGCAGGACAGGCCATGGAGAAACGGGAGCCTTGCTACGCTGATGGGCGTAATGTAAATTGCCAACAGCCACTCTGCAGAAGTGTACGGTGTGTCCTGAAACATCGAAAACACTCAGCTTAGACAGCATAGGGCACTTCCACTCACGGGCGTATAAATTGGGAAAACTAAAAATCAGCAAGGCACAGGCACCCCAAAGTTTAGGGCTGCTCTGTTGACAAGAACCTCCACTTCGTTACACCTTAAATATCCCAGGAAAGAGAAAAATGGATCAAGAAGTTGTGGTCCTTATGTACAATGGAATATCACTCAGCCATGAAATCAACGTCATAAGGCTAGTAGCAGCATGATGAGTGGATTTAGGTACGACGATTCTAAGTGAAATAAGTCACACAGAAAAAGACACTTATCATAAGATATCACTTATAGAGGGAATGTAAAAACCGCTACCCATGAACTGAATTACAAAACAGAACAGAGTCACACGTTTAGAAAACACACTATGGCTGCTTAACGGGAAAGGTGAGGTGCGGTGATGCATAAAAGAAGGGTTTTAAATTAGCTTAGAGACCGTTCCATAAACCCAATAAGTAATAGACACGACCTACTCCTTGCTCAGTGAACTGGACTCAACACCCCCTATTCACCGCCCAAGAATATATCTGACTAGTAAGAATCTTAAAACCTATGTATTGATATGTCTCTGTAAGTGAGTCAAGTGGGTGTAAAGTGGCATAAACACAGCAGTGAAAAGCAGCTAAACCCCTTTATAAAAATCAATAACTTTTAAAAATCCATGAAACAAAGACAGTGAAAGAGAGAGAAATTCTTACAAAATTCGTTCAAGGGCTGTGATGCCACCTGGATTGACCATATCTAGACCCACAGCTGATTGAGACATAAGGGAGGACACTCTTGGGGCTGAGAGGTTTGGTGAGGTTGGGTGAGCAAACGCAGACCCTTTAGAGTAATACTGCGTGGTACCCATCCCATGGGTCCCAAATCTCCAGGTTCAAGGGCATCTTCCTACATCGAAAACATGCATGAGAAACCCTGAAGATGGTACACCATGTGATCGGGAAAGGTTTCTAAAACGCACCTCGTTTCTCATCTCCTTGTGCTCGGGTTCGCCATTCCAGCCGCTTTACTAGCAATCTCCCTCCTTGGAGAATCAGCACCTTTAACCTCCTGTTCCATACAGGTTGCAATTTGTCCTGAGGATGAACGGGAAGAGGGGGAACCAATGAGACACTAGCTCTAGGTGTTGGGACAGGCACAGGTCACTCTATTTTCCCATCAGGAAGAAGAATTAACCACAGGCTCAGCCTGCCGCCCGGGACCAGAATAGGGCCTGAAGCAATCCTGCGCTTTTGCGGCCAGCTCCCAAGAAAGCGAGTTGAAAAATGGAGCTCAGGGGCACTGCAATTCACAAACCTGCAGAGTTATAAATGATAACTCTCGTCCACAAATATATTGACGGAAGACAACGAAGAGGATTTGAAAGCAAGGCAGAATTGCAGGAAACAGATTTCAGGAGGTAGATTCGAGTCTCCTTTAAAGCACGGGAAAAGCGGCAAAACCTCGACAATGATGCCCTTGGCCAAAAAGGGCGTATGCGTTTTTTCCTGAATATATTCAGGAAAAAAACGCATACGCCCTTTTTGGCCAACCAAGCAACCTGGAAAGGCAAATCAGCGCTACAAAGAAGTCTCGCTTCCCATCGGTCAAAAGGGCCATGCTGAATAAAGTGTCAAAACCAGAAATGCAGGACAGGCCATGGAGAAACGGGAGCCTTGCTACGCTGATGGGCGGGATGTAAATTGCCAACAGCCACTCTGCAGAAGTGTACGGTGTGTCCTGAAACATCGAAAACACTCAGCTTAGACAGCATAGGGCACTTCCACTCACGGGCGTATAAATTGGGAAAACTAAAAATCAGCAAGGCACAGGCACCCCAAAGTTTAGGGCTGCTCTGTTGACAAGAACCTCCACTTCGTTACACCTTAAATATCCCAGGAAAGAGAAAAATGGATCAAGAAGTTGTGGTCCTTATGTACAATGGAATATCACTCAGCCATGAAATCAACGTCATAAGGCTAGTAGCAGCATGATGAGTGGATTTAGGTACGACGATTCTAAGTGAAATAAGTCACACAGAAAAAGACACTTATCATAAGATATCACTTATAGAGGGAATGTAAAAACCGCTACCCATGAACTGAATTACAAAACAGAACAGAGTCACACGTTTAGAAAACACACTATGGCTGCTTAACGGGAAAGGTGAGGTGCGGTGATGCATAAAAGAAGGGTTTTAAATTAGCTTAGAGACCGTTCCATAAACCCAATAAGTAATAGACACGACCTACTCCTTGCTCAGTGAACTGGACTCAACACCCCCTATTCACCGCCCAAGAATATATCTGACTAGTAAGAATCTTAAAACCTATGTATTGATATGTCTCTGTAAGTGAGTCAAGTGGGTGTAAAGTGGCATAAACACAGCAGTGAAAAGCAGCTAAACCCCTTTATAAAAATCAATAACTTTTAAAAATCCATGAAACAAAGACAGTGAAAGAGAGAGAAATTCTTACAAAATTCGTTCAAGGGCTGTGATGCCACCTGGATTGACCATATCTAGACCCACAGCTGATTGAGACATAAGGGAGGACACTCTTGGGGCTGAGAGGTTTGGTGAGGTTGGGTGAGCAAACGCAGACCCTTTAGAGTAATACTGCGTGGTACCCATCCCATGGGTCCCAAATCTCCAGGTTCAAGGGCATCTTCCTACATCGAAAACATGCATGAGAAACCCTGAAGATGGTACACCATGTGATCGGGAAAGGTTTCTAAAACGCACCTCGTTTCTCATCTCCTTGTGCTCGGGTTCGCCATTCCAGCCGCTTTACTAGCAATCTCCCTCCTTGGAGAATCAGCACCTTTAACCTCCTGTTCCATACAGGTTGCAATTTGTCCTGAGGATGAACGGGAAGAGGGGGAACCAATGAGACACTAGCTCTAGGTGTTGGGACAGGCACAGGTCACTCTATTTTCCCATCAGGAAGAAGAATTAACCACAGGCTCAGCCTGCCGCCCGGGACCAGAATAGGGCCTGAAGCAATCCTGCGCTTTTGCGGCCAGCTCCCAAGAAAGCGAGTTGAAAAATGGAGCTCAGGGGCACTGCAATTCACAAACCTGCAGAGTTATAAATGATAACTCTCGTCCACAAATATATTGACGGAAGACAACGAAGAGGATTTGAAAGCAAGGCAGAATTGCAGGAAACAGATTTCAGGAGGTAGATTCGAGTCTCCTTTAAAGCACGGGAAAAGCGGCAAAACCTCGACAATGATGCCCTTGGCCAAAAAGGGCGTATGCGTTTTTTCCTGAATATATTCAGGAAAAAAACGCATACGCCCTTTTTGGCCAACCAAGCAACCTGGAAAGGCAAATCAGCGCTACAAAGAAGTCTCGCTTCCCATCGGTCAAAAGGGCCATGCTGAATAAAGTGTCAAAACCAGAAATGCAGGACAGGCCATGGAGAAACGGGAGCCTTGCTACGCTGATGGGCGGGATGTAAATTGCCAACAGCCACTCTGCAGAAGTGTACGGTGTGTCCTGAAACATCGAAAACACTCAGCTTAGACAGCATAGGGCACTTCCACTCACGGGCGTATAAATTGGGAAAACTAAAAATCAGCAAGGCACAGGCACCCCAAAGTTTAGGGCTGCTCTGTTGACAAGAACCTCCACTTCGTTACACCTTAAATATCCCAGGAAAGAGAAAAATGGATAAAGAAGTTGTGGTCCTTATGTACAATGGAATATCACTCAGCCATGAAATCAACGTCATAAGGCTAGTAGCAGCATGATGAGTGGATTTAGGTACGACGATTCTAAGTGAAATAAGCCACACAGAAAACGACACTTATCATAAGATATCACTTATAGAGGGAATGTAAAACCGCTACCCTTGAACTGAATTACAAAACAGAACAGAGTCACACGTTTAGAAAACACACTATGGCTGCTTAACGGGAAAGGTGAGGTGGGGTGATGCATAAAACAAGGGTTTCAAATTAGCTCAGAGACCGTTCCATAAACCCAATATGTAATAGACAAGACCTACTCCTTGCTCAGTGATCTGGACTCAAAACCCCCTATTCACCGCCCAAGAATATATCTGACTAGTAAGAATCTTAAAACCTATGTATTGATATCTCTCTGTATGTGAGTCAAGTGGGTGTAAAGCGGCATAAACACAGCAGTAAAAAACAGCTAAACCCCTTTATAAAAATCCATTACTTTTAAAAACCCGTGAAACAAAGACAGTGAAAGAGAGAGAAATTCTTACAAAATTCGTTCAAGGGCTGTGATGCCACCTGGATTGACCATATCTAGACCCACAGCTGATTGAGGCATAAGGGTGGACACTCTTGGGGCTGAGAGGTTTGGTGAGGTTGGGTGAGCAAACGCAGACCCTTTAGAGTAATACTGCGTGGTACCCATCCCATGGGTCCCAAATCTCCAGGTTCAAGGGCATCTTCCTACATCGAAAACATGCATGAGAATCCCAGAAGATGGTACACCGTGTGATCGGGAAAGGTTTCTAACACGCACCTCATTTCTCATCTCCTTGTGCTCGGGTTCGCCATTCCAGCCGCTTTACTAGCAATCTCCCTCCTTGGAGAATCAGCACCTTTAACCTCCTGTTCCGTACAGGTTGCAATTTGTCCTGAGGATGAACGGGAAGAGGGGGAACCAATGAGACACTAGCTCTAGGTGTTGGGACAGGCACAGGTCACTCTATTTTCCCATCAGGAAGAAGAATTAACCACAGCCTCAGCCTGCCGCCCGGGACCAGAATAGGGCCTGAAGCAATCCTGCGCTTTTGCGGCCAGCTCCCAAGAAAGCGAGTTGAAAAATGGAGCTCAGGGGCACTGCAATTCACAAACCTGCAGAGTTATAAATGATAACTCTCGTCCACAAATATATTGACGGAAGACTACAAAGAGGATTTGAAAGCAAGGCAGAATTGCAGGAAACAGATTTCAGGAGGAAGATTCGAATCGCCTTTAAAGCACGGGAAAAGCGGCAAAACCTCGACAATGATGCCCTTGGCCAAAAAGGGCGTATGCGTTTTTTCCTGAATATATTCGGGAAAAAACGCATACGCCCTTTTTGGCCAACCAAGCAACCTGGAAAGGCAAATCAGCGCTACAAAAAAGTCTCGCTTCCCATCGGCCAAAAGGGCCATGCTGAATAAAGTGTCAAAACCAGAAATGCAGGACAGGCCATGGAGAAACGGGAGCCTTGCTACGCTGATGGGCGGGATGTAAATTGCCAACAGCCACTCTGGAGAAGTGTACGGTGTGTCCTGAAACATCGAAAAAACTCAGCTTACAGAGCATAGGGCACTTCCACTCATGGGCGTATAAATTGGGAAAACTAAAAATCAGCAAGACACAGGCACCCCAAAGTTTAGGGCTGCTCTGTTGACAAGAACCTCCACTTCGTTACACCTTAAATATCCCAGGAAAGAGAAAAATGGATAAAGAAGTTGTGGTCCTTATGTACAATGGAATATCACTCAGCCATGAAATCAACGTCATAAGGCTAGTAGCAGCATGATGACTGGATTTAGGTACGACGATTCTAAGTGAAATAAGTCACACAGAAAAAGACACTTATCATAAGATATCACTTATAGAGGGAATGTAAAAACCGCTACCCTTGAACTGAATTACAGAACAGAACAGAGTCACACGTTTAGAAAACACACTATGGCTGCTTAACGGGAAAGGTGAGGTGCAGTGATGCATAAAAGAAGGGTTTTAAATTAGCTTAGAGACCGTTCCATAAACCCAATAAGTAATAGACACGACCTACTCCTTGCTCAGTGAACTGGACTCAACACCCCCTATTCACCGCCCAAGAATATATCTGAGTAGTAAGAATCTTAAAACCTATGTATTGATATGTCTCTGTAAGTGAGTCAAGTGGGTGTAAAGTGGCATAAACACAGCAGTGAAAAGCAGCTAAACCCCTTTATAAAAATCAATAACTTTTAAAAATCCATGAAACAAAGACAGTGAAAGAGAGAGAAATTCTTACAAAATTCGTTCAAGGGCTGTGATGCCACCTGGATTGACCATATCTAGACCCACAGCTGATTGAGACATAAGGGAGGACACTCGTGGGGCTGAGAGGTTTGGTGAGGTTGGGTGAGCAAACGCAGACCCTTTAGAGTAATACTGCGTGGTACCCATCCCATGGGTCCCAAATCTCCAGGTTCAAGGGCATCTTCCTACATCGAAAACATGCATGAGAAACCCTGAAGATGGTACACCATGTGATCGGGAAAGGTTTCTAAAACGCACCTCATTTCTCATCTCCTTGTGCTCGGGTTCGCCATTCCAGCCGCTTTACTAGCAATCTCCCTCCTTGGAGAATCAGCACCTTTAACCTCCTGTTCCATACAGGTTGCAATTTGTCCTGAGGATGAACGGGAAGAGGGGGAACCAATGAGACACTAGCTCTAGGTGTTGGGACAGGCACAGGTCACTCTATTTTCCCATCAGGAAGAAGAATTCACCACAGCCTCAGCCTGCCGCCCGGGACCAGAATAGGGCCTGAAGCAATCCTGCGCTTTTGCGGCCAGCTCCCAAGAAAGCGAGTTGAAAAATGGAGCTCAGGGGCACTGCAATTCACAAACCTGCAGAGTTATAAATGATAACTCTCGTCCACAAATATATTGACGGAAGACAACGAAGAGGATTTGAAAGCAAGGCAGAATTGCAGGAAACAGATTTCAGGAGGTAGATTCGAGTCTCCTTTAAAGCACGGGAAAAGCGGCAAAACCTCGACAATGATGCCCTTGGCCAAAAAGGGCGTATGCGTTTTTTCCTGAATATATTCAGGAAAAAAACGCATACGCCCTTTTTGGCCAACCAAGCAACCTGGAAAGGCAAATCAGCGCTACAAAGAAGTCTCGCTTCCCATCGGTCAAAAGGGCCATGCTGAATAAAGTGTCAAAACCAGAAATGCAGGACAGGCCATGGAGAAACGGGAGCCTTGCTACGCTGATGGGCGTAATGTAAATTGCCAACAGCCACTCTGCAGAAGTGTACGGTGTGTCCTGAAACATCGAAAACACTCAGCTTAGAGAGCATAGGGCACTTCCACTCACGGGCGTATAAATTGGGAAAACTAAAAATCAGCAAGGCACAGGCACCCCAAAGTTTAGGGCTGCTCTGTTGACAAGAACCTCCACTTCGTTACACCTTAAATATCCCAGGAAAGAGAAAAATGGATAAAGAAGTTGTGGTCCTTATGTACAATGGAATATCACTCAGCCATGAAATCAACGTCATAAGGCTAGTAGCAGCATGATGAGGGGATTTAGGTACGACGATTCTAAGTGAAATAAGTCACACAGAAAAAGACACTTATCATAAGATATCACTTATAGAGGGAATGTAAAAACCGCGACCCTTGAACTGAATTACAAAACAGAACAGAGTCACACGTTTAGAAAACACACTATGGCTGGTTAACGGGAAAGTTGAGGTGGGGTGATGCATAAAACAAGGGTTTCAAATTAGCTCAGAGACCGTTCCATAAACCCAATATGTAATAGACAAGACCTACTACTTGCTCAGTGATCTGGACTCAAAACCCCCTATTCACCGCCCAAGAATATATCTGACTAGTAAGAATCTTAAAACCTATGTATTGATATCTCTCTGTATGTGAGTCAAGTGGGTGTAAAGCGGCATAAACACAGCAGTAAAAAACAGCTAAACCCCTTTATAAAAATCAATTACTATTAAAAACCCATGAAACAAAGACAGTGAAAGAGAGAGAAATTCTTACAAAATTCGTTCAAGGGCTGTGATGCCACCTGGATTGACCATATCTAAACTCACAGCTGATTGAGGCATAAGGGTGGACACTCTTGGGGCTGAGAGGTTTGGTGAGGTTGGGTGAGCAAACGCAGACCCTTTAGAGTAATACTGCGTGGTACCCATCCCATGGGTCCCAAATCTCCAGGTTCAAGGGCATCTTCCTACATCGTAAACATGCATGAGAATCCCAGAAGATGGTACACCGTGTGATCGGGAAAGGTTTCTAAAACGCACCTCATTTCTCATCTCCTTGTGCTCGGGTTCGCCATTCCAGCCGCTTTACTAGCAATCTCCCTCCTTGGAGAATCAGCACCTTTAACCTCCTGTTCCGTACAGGTTGCAATTTCTCCTGAGGATGAACAGGAAGAGGGGGAACCAATGAGACACTAGCTCTAGGTGTTGAGACAGGCACAGGTCACTCTATTTTCCCATCAGGAAGAAGAATTAACCACAGGCTCAGCCTGCCGCCCGGGACCAGAATAGGGCCTGAGGCAATCCTGCGCTTTTGCGGCCAGCTCCCAAGAAAGCGAGTTGGAAAATGGAGCTCAGGGGCACTGCAATTCACAAACATGCAGAGTTGTAAATGATAACTGTCGTCCACCAATATATTGACGGAAGACAACGAAGAGGATTTGAAAGCAAGGCAGAATTGCAGGAAACAGATTTCAGGAGGTAGATTCGAATCGCCTTTAAAGCACGGGAAAAGCGGCAAAACCTCGACAATGATGCCCTTGGCCAAAAAGGGCGTATGCGTTTTTTCCTGAATATATTCAGGAAAAAACGCATACGCCCTTTTTGACCAACCAAGCAACCTGGAAAGGCCAATCAGCGCTACAAAAAAGTCTCGCTTCCCATCGGTCAAAAGGGCCATGCTGAATAAAGTGTCAAAACCAGAAATGCAGGACAGGCCATGGAGAAACGGGAGCCTTGCTAGGCTGATGGGCGGGAGGTAAATTGCCAACAGCCACTCTGGAGAAGTGTCTGGTGTGTCCGGAAACATCGAAAAAACTCAGCTTAGAGAGCATAGGGCACTTCCACTCACCGGCGTATAAATTGGGAAAACTAAAAATCAGCAAGACACAGGCACCCCAAAGTTTAGGGCTGCTCTGTTGACAAGAACCTCCACTTCGTTACACCTTAAATATCCCAGGAAAGAGAAAAATGGATCAAGAAGTTGTGGTCCTTATGTACAATGGAATATCACTCAGCCATGAAATCAACGTCATAAGGCTAGTAGCAGCATGATGAGTGGATTTAGGTACGACGATTCTAAGTGAAATAAGTCACACAGAAAAAGACACTTATCATAACATATCACTTATAGAGGGAATGTAAAAACCGCTACCCTTGAACTGAATTACAAAACAGAACAGAGTCACACGTTTAGAAAACACACTATGGCTGCTTAACGGGAAAGGTGAGGTGCGGTGATGCATAAAAGAAGGGTTTTAAATTAGCTTAGAGACCGTTCCATAAACCCAATAAGTAATAGACACGACCTACTCCTTGCTCAGTGAACTGGACTCAACACCCCCTATTCACCGCCCAAGAATATATCTGACTAGTAAGAATCTTAAAACCTATGTATTGATATGTCTCTGTAAGTGAGTCAAGTGGGTGTAAAGTGGCATAAACACAGCAGTGAAAAGCAGCTAAACCCCTTTATAAAAATCAATAACTTTTAAAAATCCATGAAACAAAGACAGTGAAAGAGAGAGAAATTCTTACAAAATTCGTTCAAGGGCTGTGATGCCACCTGGATTGACCATATCTAGACCCACAGCTGATTGAGACATAAGGGAGGACACTCTTTGGGCTGAGAGGTTTGGTGAGGTTGGGTGAGCAAACGCAGACCCTTTAGAGTAATACTGCGTGGTACCCATCCCATGGGTCCCAAATCTCCAGGTTCAAGGGCATCTTCCTACATCGAAAACATGCAGGAGAATCCCAGAGGATGGTACACCGTGTGATCGGGAAAGGTTTCTAAAACGCACCTCATTTCTCATCTCCTTGTGCTCGGGTTCGCCATTCCAGCCGCTTTACTAGCAATCTCCCTCCTTGGAGAATCAGCACCTTTAACCTCCTGTTCCGTACAGGTTGCAATTTGTCCTGAGGATGAACGGGAAGAGGGGGAACCAATGAGACACTAGCTCTAGGTGTTGGGACAGGCACAGGTTACTCTAATTTCCCATCAGGAAGAAGAATTAACCACAGGCTCAGCCTTCCGCCCGGGACCAGAATAGGGCCTGAAGCAATCCTGCGCTTTTGCGGCCAGCTCCCAAGAAAGCGAGTTGAAAAATGGAGCTCAGGGGCACTGCAATTCACAAACCTGCAGAGTTATAAATGATAACTCTCGTCCACAAATATATTGACGGAAGACAACAAAGAGGATTTGAAAGCAAGGCAGAATTGCAGGAAACAGATTTCAGGAGGTAGATTCGAATCGCCTTTAAAGCACGGGAAAAGCGGCAAAACCTCGACAATGATGCCCTTGGCCAAAAAGGGCGTATGCGTTTTTTCCTGAATATATTCAGGAAAAAACGCATACGCCCTTTTTGGCCAACCAAGCAACCTGGAAAGGCAAATCAGCGCTACAAAGAAGTCTCACTTCCCATCGGTCAAAAGGGCCATGCTGAATAAAGTGTCAAAACCAGAAATGCAGGACAGGCCATGGAGAAACGGGAGCCTTGCTACGCTGATGGGCGTGATGTAAATTGCCAACAGCCACTCTGCAGAAGTGTACGGTGTGTCCTGAAACATCGAAAACACTCAGCTTAGACAGCATAGGGCACTTCCACTCACGGGCGTATAAATTGGGAAAACTAAAAATCAGCAAGGCACAGGCACCCCAAAGTTTAGGGCTGCTCTGTTGACAAGAACCTCCACTTCGTTACACCTTAAATATCCCAGGAAAGAGAAAAATGGATAAAGAAGTTGTGGTCCTTATGTACAATGGAATATCACTCAGCCATGAAATCAAAGTCATAAGGCTAGTAGCAGCATGATGAGTGGATTTAGGTACGACGATTCTAAGTGAAATAAGTCACACAGAAAAAGACACTTATCATAAGATATCACTTATAGAGGGAATGTAAAAACCGCGACCCTTGAACTGAATTACAAAACAGAACAGAGTCACACGTTTAGAAAACACACTATGGCTGCTTAACGGGAAAGGTGAGGTCGGGTGATGCATAAAACAAGGGTTTCAAATTAGCTCAGATACCGTTCCATTAACCCAATATGTAATAGACACGACCTACACCTTGCTCAGTGAACTGGACTCAACACCCCTTATTCACCGCCCAAGAATATATCTGACTAGTAAGAATCTTAAACCTATATATTGATATCTCTCTGTAAGTGAGTCAAGTGGGTGTAAAGCGGCATAAACACAGCAGTGAAAAGCAGCTAAACCTCTTTATAAAAATCAATCACTTTTAAAAACCCGTGAAACAAAGACAGTGAAAGAGAGAGAAATTCTTACAAAATTCGTTCAAGGGCTGTGATGCCACCTGGATTGACCATATCTAGACCCACAGCTGATTGAGGCATAAGGGTGGACACTCTTGGGGCTGAGAGGTTTGGTGAAGTTGGGTGAGCAAACGCAGACCCTTTAGAGTAATACTGCGTGGTACCCATCCCATGGGTCCCAAATCTCCAGGTTCAAGGGCATCTTCCTACATCGTAAACATGCATGAGAATCCCAGAAGATGGTACACCGTGTGATCGGGAAAGGTTTCTAAAACGCACCTCATTTCTCATCTCCTTGTGCTCGGGTTCGCCATTCCAGCCGCTTTACTAGCAATCTCCCTCCTTGGAGAATCAGCACCTTTAACCTCCTGTTCCGTACAGGTTGCAATTTGTCCTGAGGATGAACGGGAAGAGGGGGAACCAATGAGACACTAGCTCTAGGTGTTGGGACAGGCACAGGTCACTCTATTTTCCCATCAGGAAGAAGAATTAACCACAGGCTCAGCCTGCCGCCCGGGACCAGAATAGGGCCTGAAGCAATCCTGCGCTTTTGCGGCCAGCTCCCAAGAAAGCGAGTGGGAAAATGGAACTCAGGGGCCCTGCAATTCACAAACATGCAGAGTTGTAAATGATAACTGTCGTCCACCAATATATTGACGGAAGACAACGAAGAGGATTTGAAAGCAAGGCAGAATTGCAGGAAACAGATTTCAGGAGGTAGATTCGAATCGCCTTTAAAGCACGGGAAAAGCGGCAAAACCTCGACAATGATGCCCTTGGCCAAAAAGGGCGTATCCGTTTTTTCCTGAATATATTCAGGAAAAAACGCATACGCCCTTTTTGGCCAACCAAGCATCCTGGAAAGGCAAATCAGCGCTACAAACAAGTCTCGCTTCCCATCGGTCTAAAGTGCCATGCTGAATAAAGTGTCAAAACCAGAAATGCAGGACAGGCCATGGAGAAACGGGAGCCTTGCTACGCTGATGGGCGGGATGTAAATTGCCAACAGCCACTCTGGAGAAGTGTACGGTGTGTCCTGAAACATCGAAAAAACTCAGCTTAGAGAGCATAGGGCACTTCCACTCACGGGCGTATAAATTGGGAAAACTAAAAATCAGCAAGGCACAGGCACCCCAAAGTTTAGGGCTGCTCTGTTGACAAGAACCTCCACTTCGTTACACCTTAAATATCCCAGGAAAGAGAAAAATGGATAAAGAAGTTGTGGTCCTTTTGTACAATGGAATATCACTCAGCCATGAAATCAACGTCATAAGGCTAGTAGCAGCATGATGAGTGGATTTAGGTACGACGATTCTAAGTGAAATAAGTCACACAGAAAAAGAAACTTATCATAAGATATCACTTATAGAGGGAATGTAAAACCGCTACCCTTGAACTGAATTACAAAACAGAACAGAGTCACACGTTTAGAAAACACACTATGGCTGCTTAACGGGAAAGGTGAGGTGGGGTGATGCATAAAACAAGGGTTTCAAATTAGCTCAGAGACCGTTCCATAAACCCAATATGTAATAGACAAGACCTACTCCTTGCTCAGTGATCTGGACTCAAAACCCCCTATTCACCGCCCAAGAATATATCTGACTAGTAAGAATCTTAAAACCTATGTATTGATATCTGTCTGTATGTGAGTCAAGTGGGTGTAAAGCGGCATAAACACAGCAGTAAAAAACAGCTAAACCCCTTTATAAAAATCCATTACTTTTAAAAACCCGTGAAACAAAGACAGTGAAAGAGAGAGAAATTCTTACAAAATTCGTTCAAGGGCTGTGATGCCACCTGGATTGACCATATCTAGACCCACAGCTGATTGAGGCATAAGGGTGGACACTCTTGGGGCTGAGAGGTTTGGTGAGGTTGGGTGAGCAAACGCAGACCCTTTAGAGTAATACTGCGTGGTACCCATCCCATGGGTCCCAAATCTCCAGGTTCAAGGGCATCTTCCTACATCGAAAACATGCATGAGAATCCCAGAAGATGGTACACCGTGTGATCGGGAAAGGTTTCTAACACGCACCTCATTTCTCATCTCCTTGTGCTCGGGTTCGCCATTCCAGCCGCTTTACTAGCAATCTCCCTCCTTGGAGAATCAGCACCTTTAACCTCCTGTTCCGTTCAGGTTGCAATTTGTCCTGAGGATGAACGGGAAGAGGGGGAACCAATGAGACACTAGCTCTAGGTGTTGGGACAGGCACAGGTCACTCTATTTTCCCATCAGGAAGAAGAATTCACCACAGCCTCAGCCTGCCGCCCGGGACCAGAATAGGGCCTGAAGCAATCCTGCGCTTTTGCGGCCAGCTCCCAAGAAAGCGAGTTGAAAAATGGAGCTCAGGGGCACTGCAATTCACAGACCTGCAGAGTTATAAATGATAACTCTCGTCCACAAATATATTGACGGAAGACAACAAAGAGGATTTGAAAGCAAGGCAGAATTGCAGGAAACAGATTTCAGGAGGAAGATTCGAATCGCCTTTAAAGCACGGGAAAAGCGGCAAAACCTCGACAATGATGCCCTTGGCCAAAAAGGGCGTATGCGTTTTTTCCTGAATATATTCAGGAAAAAACGCATACGCCCTTTTTGGCCAACCAAGCAACCTGGAAAGGCAAATCAGCGCTACAAAGAAGTCTCGCTTCCCATCGGTCAAAAGGGCCATGCTGAATAAAGTGTCAAAACCAGAAATGCAGGACAGGCCATGGAGAAACGGGAGCCTTGCTACGCTGATGGGCGGGATGTAAATTGCCAACAGCCACTCTGCAGAAGTGTACGGTGTGTCCTGAAACATCGAAAACACTCAGCTTAGAGAGCATAGGGCACTTCCACTCACGGGCGTATAAATTGGGAAAACTAAAAATCAGCAAGGCACAGGCACCCCAAAGTTTAGGGCTGCTCTGTTGACAAGAACCTCCACTTCGTTACACCTTAAATATCCCAGGAAAGAGAAAAATGGATAAAGAAGTTGTGGTCCTTTTGTACAATGGAATATCACTCAGCCATGAAATCAACGTCATAAGGCTAGTAGCAGCATGATGAGTGGATTTAGGTACGACGATTCTAAGTGAAATAAGCCACACAGAAAACGACACTTATCATAAGATATCACTTATAGAGGGAATGTAAAACCGCTACCCTTGAACTGAATTACAAAACAGAACAGAGTCACACGTTTAGAAAACACACTATGGCTGCTTAACGGGAAAGGTGAGGTGGGGTGATGCATAAAACAAGGGTTTCAAATTAGCTCAGAGACCGTTCCATAAACCCAATATGTAATAGACAAGACCTACTCCTTGCTCAGTGATCTGGACTCAAAACCCCCTATTCACCGCCCAAGAATATATCTGACTAGTAAGAATCTTAAAACCTATGTATTGATATCTCTCTGTATGTGAGTCAAGTGGGTGTAAAGCGGCATAAACACAGCAGTAAAAAACAGCTAAACCCCTTTATAAAAATCAATTACTTTTAAAAACCCGTGAAACAAAGACAGTGAAAGAGAGAGAAATTCTTACAAAATTCGTTCAAGGGCTGTGATGCCACCTGGATTGACCATATCTAGACCCACAGCTGATTGAGGCATAAGGGTGGACACTCTTGGGGCTGAGAGGTTTGGTGAGGTTGGGTGAGCAAACGCAGGCCCTTTAGAGTAATACTGCGTGGTACCCATCCCATGGGTCCCAAATCTACAGGTTCAAGGGCATCTTCCTACATCGAAAACATGCATGAGAATCCCAGAAGATGGTACACCGTGTGATCGGGAAAGGTTTCTAACACGCACCTCATTTCTCATCTCCTTGTGCTCGGGTTCGCCATTCCAGCCGCTTTACTAGCAATCTCCCTCCTTGGAGAATCAGCACCTTTAACCTCCTGTTCCGTACAGGTTGCAATTTGTCCTGAGGATGAACGGGAAAAGGGGGAACCAATGAGACACTAGCTCTAGGTGTTGGGACAGGCACAGGTCACTCTATTTTCCCATCAGGAAGAAGAATTAACCACAGCCTCAGCCTGCCGCCCGGGACCAGAATAGGGCCTGAAGCAATCCTGCGCTTTTGCGGCCAGCTCCCAAGAAAGCGAGTTGAAAAATGGAGCTCAGGGGCACTGCAATTCACAAACCTACAGAGTTATAAATGATAACTCTCGTCCACAAATATATTGACGGAAGACAACAAAGAGGATTTGAAAGCAAGGCAGAATTGCAGGAAACAGATTTCAGGAGGAAGATTCGAATCGCCTTTAAAGCACGGGAAAAGCGGCAAAACCTCGACAATGATGCCCTTGGCCAAAAAGGGCGTATGCGTTTTTTCCTGAATATATTCAGGAAAAAACGCATACGCCCTTTTTGGCCAACCAAGCAACCTGGAAAGGCAAATCAGCGCTACAAAGAAGTCTCGCTTCCCATCGGTCAAAAGGGCCATGCTGAATAAAGTGTCAAAACCAGAAATGCAGGACAGGCCATGGAGAAACGGGAGCCTTGCTACGCTGATGGGCGGGATGTAAATTGCCAACAGCCACTCTGCAGAAGTGTACGGTGTGTCCTGAAACATCGAAAACACTCAGCTTAGAGAGCATAGGGCACTTCCACTCACGGGCGTATAAATTGGGAAAACTAAAAATCAGCAAGGCACAGGCACCCCAAAGTTTAGGGCTGCTCTGTTGACAAGAACCTCCACTTCGTTACACCTTAAATATCCCAGGAAAGAGAAAAATGGATAAAGAAGTTGTGGTCCTTTTGTACAATGGAATATCACTCAGCCATGAAATCAACGTCATAAGGCTAGTAGCAGCATGATGAGTGGATTTAGGTACGACGATTCTAAGTGAAATAAGCCACACAGAAAACGACACTTATCATAAGATATCACTTATAGAGGGAATGTAAAACCGCTACCCTTGAACTGAATTACAAAACAGAACAGAGTCACACGTTTAGAAAACACACTATGGCTGCTTAACGGGAAAGGTGAGGTGGGGTGATGCATAAAACAAGGGTTTCAAATTAGCTCAGAGACCGTTCCATAAACCCAATATGTAATAGACAAGACCTACTCCTTGCTCAGTGATCTGGACTCAAAACCCCCTATTCACCGCCCAAGAATATATCTGACTAGTAAGAATCTTAAAACCTATGTATTGATATCTCTCTGTATGTGAGTCAAGTGGGTGTAAAGCGGCATAAACACAGCAGTAAAAAACAGCTAAACCCCTTTATAAAAATCAATTACTTTTAAAAACCCGTGAAACAAAGACAGTGAAAGAGAGAGAAATTCTTACAAAATTCGTTCAAGGGCTGTGATGCCACCTGGATTGACCATATCTAGACCCACAGCTGATTGAGGCATAAGGGTGGACACTCTTGGGGCTGAGAGGTTTGGTGAGGTTGGGAGAGCAAACGCAGACCCTTTAGAGTAATACTGCGTGGTACCCAACCCATGGGTCCCAAATCTCCAGGTTCAAGGGCATCTTCCTACATCGAAAACATGCATGAGAATCCCAGAAGATGGTACACCGTGTGATCGGGAAAGGTTTCTAACACGCACCTCATTTCTCATCTCCTTGTGCTCGGGTTCGCCATTCCAGCCGCTTTACTAGCAATCTCCCTCCTTGGAGAATCAGCACCTTTAACCTCCTGTTCCGTACAGGTTGCAATTTGTCCTGAGGATGAACGGGAAGAGGGGGAACCAATGAGACACTAGCTCTAGGTGTTGGGACAGGCACAGGTCACTCTATTTTCCCATCAGGAAGAAGAATTAACCACAGGCTCAGCCTGCCGCTCGGGACCAGAATAGGGCCTGAAGCAATCCTGCGCTTTTGCGGCCAGCTCCCAAGAAAGCGAGTTGAAAAATGGAGCTCAGGGGCACTGCAATTCACAAACCTGCAGAGTTATAAATGATAACTCTCGTCCACAAATATATTGACGGAAGACAACAAAGAGGATTTGAAAGCAAGGCAGAATTGCAGGAAACAGATTTCAGGAGGAAGATTCGAATCGCCTTTAAAGCACGGGAAAAGCGGCAAAACCTCGACAATGATGCCCTTGGCCAAAAAGGGCGTATGCGTTTTTTCCTGAATATATTCAGGAAAAAACGCATACGCCCTTTTTGGCCAACCAAGCATCCTGGAAAGGCAAATCAGCGCTACAAACAAGTCTCGCTTCCCATCGGTCAAAAGTGCCATGCTGAATAAAGTGTCAAAACCAGAAATGCAGGACAGGCCATGGAGAAACGGGAGCCTTGCTACGCTGATGGGCGGGATGTAAATTGCCAACAGCCACTCTGGAGAAGTGTACGGTGTGTCCTGAAACATCGAAAAAACTCAGCTTAGAGAGCATAGGGCACTTCCACTCACGGGCGTATAAATTGGGAAAACTAAAAATCAGCAAGGCACAGGCACCCCAAAGTTTAGGGCTGCTCTGTTGACAAGAACCTCCACTTCGTTACACCTTAAATATCCCAGGAAAGAGAAAAATGGATAAAGAAGTTGTGGTCCTTTTGTACAATGGAATATCACTCAGCCATGAAATCAACGTCATAAGGCTAGTAGCAGCATGATGAGTGGATTTAGGTACGACGATTCTAAGTGAAATAAGTCACACAGAAAAAGACACTTATCATAAGATATCACTTATAGAGGGAATGTAAAACCGCTACCCTTGAACTGAATTACAAAACAGAACAGAGTCACACGTTTAGAAAACACACTATGGCTGCTTAACGGGAAAGGTGAGGTTGGGTGATGCATAAAACAAGGGTTTCAAATTAGCTCAGAGACCGTTCCATAAACCCAATATGTAATAGACAAGACCTACTCCTTGCTCAGTGATCTGGACTCAAAACCCCCTATTCACCGCCCAAGAATATATCTGACTAGTAAGAATCTTAAAACCTATGTATTGATATATCTCTGTAAGTGAGTCAAGTGGGTGTAAAGCGGCATAAACACAGCAGTGAAAAGCAGCTAAACCCCTTTATAAAAATCAATCACTTTTAAAAACCCGTGAGACAAAGACAGTGAAAGAGAGAGAAATTCTTACAAAATTCGTTCAAGGGCTGTGATGCCACCTGGATTGACCATATCTAGACCCACAGCTGATTGAGGCATAAGGGTGGACACTCTTGGGGCTGAGAGGTTTGGTGAGGTTGGGTGAGCAAACGCAGACCCTTTAGAGTAATACTGCGTGGTACCCATCCCATGGGTCCCAAATCTCCAGGTTCAAGGGCATCTTCCTACATCGAAAACATGCATGAGAATCCCAGAAGATGGTACACCGTGTGATCGGGAAAGGTTTCTAAAACGCACCTCATTTCTCATCTCCTTGTGCTCGGGTTCGCCATTCCAGCCGCTTTACTAGCAATCTCCCTCCTTGGAGAATCAGCACCTTTAACCTCCTGTTCCGTACAGGTTGCAATTTGTCCTGAGGATGAACGGGAGGAGGGGGAACCAATGAGACACTAGCTCTAGGTGTTGGGACAGGCACAGGTCACTCTATTTTCCCATCAGGAAGAAGAATTAACCACAGCCTCAGCCTGCAGCCCGGGACCAGAATAGGGCCTGAAGCAATCCTGCGCTTTTGCGGCCAGCTCCCAAGAAAGCGAGTTGAAAAATGGAGCTCAGGGGCACTGCAATTCACAAACCTGCAGAGTTATAAATGATAACTCTCATCCACAAATATATTGACGGAAGACAACGAAGAGGATTTGAAAGCAAGGCAGAATTGCAGGAAACAGATTTCAGGAGGTAGATTCGAATCGCCTTTAAAGCACGGGAAAAGCGGCAATACCTCGACAATGATGCCCTTGGCCAAAAAGGGCGTATGCGTTTTTTCCTGAATATATTCAGGAAAAAACGCATACGCCCTTTTTGGCCAACCAAGCAACCTGGAAAGGCAAATCAGCGCTACAAAGAAGTCTCGCTTCCCATCGGTCAAATAGGCCACGCTGAATAATGTGTCAAACCCAGAAATGCAGGACAGGCCATGGAGAAACGGGAGCCTTGCTACGCTGATGGGCGGGATGTAAATTGCCAACAGCCACTCTGCAGAAGTGTACGGTGTGTCCTGAAACATCGAAAACACTCAGCTTAGAGAGCATAGGGCACTTCCACTCACGGGCGTATAAATTGGGAAAACTAAAAATCAGCAAGGCACAGGCACCCCAAAGTTTAGGGCTGCTCTGTTGACAAGAACCTCCACTTCGTTACACCTTAAATATCCCAGGAAAGAGAAAAATGGATAAAGAAGTTGTGGTCCTTTTGTACAATGGAATATCACTCAGCCATGAAATCAACGTCATAAGGCTAGTAGCAGCATGATGAGTGGATTTAGGTACGACGATTCTAAGTGAAATAAGCCACACAGAAAACGACACTTATCATAAGATATCACTTATAGAGGGAAAGTAAAATCGCTACCCTTGAACTGAATTACAAAACAGAACAGAGTCACACGTTTAGAAAACACACTATGGCTGCTTAACGGGAAAGGTGAGGTGGGGTGATGCATAAAACAAGGGTTTCAAATTAGCTCAGAGACCGTTCCATAAACCCAATATGTAATAGACAAGACCTACTCCTTGCTCAGTGATCTGGACTCAAAACCCCCTATTCACCGCCCAAGAATATATCTGACTAGTAAGAATCTTAAAACCTATGTATTGATATCTCTCTGTATGTGAGTCAAGTGGGTGTAAAGCGGCATAAACACAGCAGTAAAAAACAGCTAAACCCCTTTATAAAAATCAATTACTTTTAAAAACCCGTGAAACAAAGACAGTGAAAGAGAGAGAAATTCTTACAAAATTCGTTCAAGGGCTGTGATGCCACCTGGATTGACCATATCTAGACCCACAGCTGATTGAGGCATAAGGGTGGACACTCTTGGGGCTGAGAGGTTTGGTGAGGTTGGGTGAGCAAACGCAGACCCTTTAGAGTAATACTGCGTGGTACCCAACCCATGGGTCCCAAATCTCCAGGTTCAAGGGCATCTTCCTACATCGAAAACATGCATGAGAATCCCAGAAGATGGTACACCGTGTGATCGGGAAAGGTTTCTAACACGCACCTCATTTCTCATCTCCTTGTGCTCGGGTTCGCCATTCCAGCCGCTTTACTAGCAATCTCCCTCCTTGGAGAATCAGCACCTTTAACCTCCTGTTCCGTACAGGTTGCAATTTGTCCTGAGGATGAACGGGAAGAGGGGGAACCAATGAGACACTAGCTCTAGGTGTTGGGACAGGCACAGGTCACTCTATTTTCCCATCAGGAAGAAGAATTAACCACAGGCTCAGCCTGCCGCCCGGGACCAGAATAGGGCCTGAAGCAATCCTGCGCTTTTGCGGCCAGCTCCCAAGAAAGCAAGTTGAAAAATGGAGCTCAGGGGCACTGCAATTCACAAACCTGCAGAGTTATAAATGATAACTCTCGTCCACAAATATATTGACGGAAGACAACAAAGAGGATTTGAAAGCAAGGCAGAATTGCAGGAAACAGATTTCAGGAGGAAGATTCGAATCGCCTTTAAAGCACGGGAAAAGCGGCAAAACCTCGACAATGATGCCCTTGGCCAAAAAGGGCGTATGCGTTTTTTCCTGAATATATTCAGGAAAAAACGCATACGCCCTTTTTGGCCAACCAAGCATCCTGGAAAGGCAAATCAGCGCTACAAACAAGTCTCGCTTCCCATCGGTCAAAAGTGCCATGCTGAATAAAGTGTCAAAACCAGAAATGCAGGACAGGCCATGGAGAAACGGGAGCCTTGCTACGCTGATGGGCGGGATGTAAATTGCCAACAGCCACTCTGGAGAAGTGTACGGTGTGTCCTGAAACATCGAAAAAACTCAGCTTAGAGAGCATAGGGCACTTCCACTCACGGGCGTATAAATTGGGAAAACTAAAAATCAGCAAGGCACAGGCACCCCAAAGTTTAGGGCTGCTCTGTTGACAAGAACCTCCACTTCGTTACACCTTAAATATCCCAGGAAAGAGAAAAATGGATAAAGAAGTTGTGGTCCTTTTGTACAATGGAATATCACTCAGCCATGAAATCAACGTCATAAGGCTAGTAGCAGCATGATGAGTGGATTTAGGTACGACGATTCTAAGTGAAATAAGTCACACAGAAAAAGACACTTATCATAAGATATCACTTATAGAGGGAATGTAAAACCGCTACCCTTGAACTGAATTACAAAACAGAACAGAGTCACACGTTTAGAAAACACACTATGGCTGCTTAACGGGAAAGGTGAGGTTGGGTGATGCATAAAACAAGGGTTTCAAATTAGCTCAGAGACCGTTCCATAAACCCAATATGTAATAGACAAGACCTACTCCTTGCTCAGTGATCTGGACTCAAAACCCCCTATTCACCGCCCAAGAATATATCTGACTAGTAAGAATCTTAAAACCTATGTATTGATATATCTCTGTAAGTGAGTCAAGTGGGTGTAAAGCGGCATAAACACAGCAGTGAAAAGCAGCTAAACCCCTTTATAAAAATCAATCACTTTTAAAAACCCGTGAAACAAAGACAGTGAAAGAGAGAGAAATTCTTACAAAATTCGTTCAAGGGCTGTGATGCCACCTGGATTGACCATATCTAGACCCACAGCTGATTGAGGCATAAGGGTGGACACTCTTGGGGCTGAGAGGTTTGGTGAGGTTGGGTGAGCAAACGCAGACCCTTTAGAGTAATACTGCGTGGTACCCATCCCATGGGTCCCAAATCTCCAGGTTCAAGGGCATCTTCCTACATCGAAAACATGCATGAGAATCCCAGAAGATGGTACACCGTGTGATCGGGAAAGGTTTCTAAAACGCACCTCATTTCTCATCTCCTTGTGCTCGGGTTCGCCATTCCAGCCGCTTTACTAGCAATCTCCCTCCTTGGAGAATCAGCACCTTTAACCTCCTGTTCCGTACAGGTTGCAATTTGTCCTGAGGATGAACGGGAGGAGGGGGAACCAATGAGACACTAGCTCTAGGTGTTGGGACAGGCACAGGTCACTCTATTTTCCCATCAGGAAGAAGAATTAACCACAGCCTCAGCCTGCAGCCCGGGACCAGAATAGGGCCTGAAGCAATCCTGCGCTTTTGCGGCCAGCTCCCAAGAAAGCGAGTTGAAAAATGGAGCTCAGGGGCACTGCAATTCACAAACCTGCAGAGTTATAAATGATAACTCTCATCCACAAATATATTGACGGAAGACAACGAAGAGGATTTGAAAGCAAGGCAGAATTGCAGGAAACAGATTTCAGGAGGTAGATTCGAATCGCCTTTAAAGCACGGGAAAAGCGGCAATACCTCGACAATGATGCCCTTGGCCAAAAAGGGCGTATGCGTTTTTTCCTGAATATATTCAGGAAAAAACGCATACGCCCTTTTTGGCCAACCAAGCAACCTGGAAAGGCAAATCAGCGCTACAAAGAAGTCTCGCTTCCCATCGGTCAAATAGGCCACGCTGAATAAAGTGTCAAACCCAGAAATGCAGGACAGGCCATGGAGAAACGGGAGCCTTGCTACGCTGATGGGCGGGATGTAAATTGCCAACAGCCACTCTGCAGAAGTGTACGGTGTGTCCTGAAACATCGAAAACACTCAGCTTAGAGAGCATAGGGCACTTCCACTCACGGGCGTATAAATTGGGAAAACTAAAAATCAGCAAGGCACAGGCACCCCAAAGTTTAGGGCTGCTCTGTTGACAAGAACCTCCACTTCGTTACACCTTAAATATCCCAGGAAAGAGAAAAATGGATAAAGAAGTTGTGGTCCTTTTGTACAATGGAATATCACTCAGCCATGAAATCAACGTCATAAGGCTAGTAGCAGCATGATGAGTGGATTTAGGTACGACGATTCTAAGTGAAATAAGCCACACAGAAAACGACACTTATCATAAGATATCACTTATAGAGGGAAAGTAAAATCGCTACCCTTGAACTGAATTACAAAACAGAACAGAGTCACACGTTTAGAAAACACACTATGGCTGCTTAACGGGAAAGGTGAGGTGGGGTGATGCATAAAACAAGGGTTTCAAATTAGCTCAGAGACCGTTCCATAAACCCAATATGTAATAGACAAGACCTACTCCTTGCTCAGTGATCTGGACTCAAAACCCCCTATTCACCGCCCAAGAATATATCTGACTAGTAAGAATCTTAAAACCTATGTATTGATATCTCTCTGTATGTGAGTCAAGTGGGTGTAAAGCGGCATAAACACAGCAGTAAAAAACAGCTAAACCCCTTTATAAAAATCAATTACTTTTAAAAACCCGTGAAACAAAGACAGTGAAAGAGAGAGAAATTCTTACAAAATTCGTTCAAGGGCTGTGATGCCACCTGGATTGACCATATCTAGACCCACAGCTGATTGAGGCATAAGGGTGGACACTCTTGGGGCTGAGAGGTTTGGTGAGGTTGGGTGAGCAAACGCAGACCCTTTAGAGTAATACTGCATGGTACCCAACCCATGGGTCCCAAATCTCCAGGTTCAAGGGCATCTTCCTACATCGAAAACATGCATGAGAATCCCAGAAGATGGTACACCGTGTGATCGGGAAAGGTTTCTAACACGCACCTCATTTCTCATCTCCTTGTGCTCGGGTTCGCCATTCCAGCCGCTTTACTAGCAATCTCCCTCCTTGGAGAATCAGCACCTTTAACCTCCTGTTCCGTACAGGTTGCAATTTGTCCTGAGGATGAACGGGAGGAGGGGGAACCAATGAGACACTAGCTCTAGGTGTTGGGACAGGCACAGGTCACTCTATTTTCCCATCAGGAAGAAGAATTAACCACAGCCTCAGCCTGCAGCCCGGGACCAGAATAGGGCCTGAAGCAATCCTGCGCTTTTGCGGCCAGCTCCCAAGAAAGCGAGTTGAAAAATGGAGCTCAGGGGCACTGCAATTCACAAACCTGCAGAGTTATAAATGATAACTCTCATCCACAAATATATTGACGGAAGACAACGAAGAGGATTTGAAAGCAAGGCAGAATTGCAGGAAACAGATTTCAGGAGGTAGATTCGAATCGCCTTTAAAGCACGGGAAAAGCGGCAATACCTCGACAATGATGCCCTTGGCCAAAAAGGGCGTATGCGTTTTTTCCTGAATATATTCAGGAAAAAACGCATACGCCCTTTTTGGCCAACCAAGCAACCTGGAAAGGCAAATCAGCGCTACAAAGAAGTCTCGCTTCCCATCGGTCAAATAGGCCACGCTGAATAAAGTGTCAAACCCAGAAATGCAGGACAGGCCATGGAGAAACGGGAGCCTTGCTACGCTGATGGGCGGGATGTAAATTGCCAACAGCCACTCTGCAGAAGTGTACGGTGTGTCCTGAAACATCGAAAACACTCAGCTTAGAGAGCATAGGGCACTTCCACTCACGGGCGTATAAATTGGGAAAACTAAAAATCAGCAAGGCACAGGCACCCCAAAGTTTAGGGCTGCTCTGTTGACAAGAACCTCCACTTCGTTACACCTTAAATATCCCAGGAAAGAGAAAAATGGATAAAGAAGTTGTGGTCCTTTTGTACAATGGAATATCACTCAGCCATGAAATCAACGTCATAAGGCTAGTAGCAGCATGATGAGTGGATTTAGGTACGACGATTCTAAGTGAAATAAGTCACACAGAAAAAGACACTTATCATAAGATATCACTTATAGAGGGAATGTAAAACCGCTACCCTTGAACTGAATTACAAAACCGAACAGAGTCACACGTTTAGAAAACACACTATGGCTGCTTAACGGGAAATGTGAGGTGGGGTGATGCATAAAACAAGGGTTTCAAATTAGCTCAGAGACCGTTCCATAAACCCAATATGTAATAGACAAGACCTACTCCTTGCTCAGTGATCTGGACTCAAAACCCCCTATTCACCGCCCAAGAATATATCTGACTAGTAAGAATCTTAAAACCTATGTATTGATATCTCTCTGTATGTGAGTCAAGTGGGTGTAAAGCGGCATAAACACAGCAGTAAAAAACAGCTAAACCCCTTTATAAAAATCAATTACTTTTAAAAACCCGTGAAACAAAGACAGTGAAAGAGAGAGAAATTCTTACAAAATTCGTTCAAGGGCTGTGATGCCACCTGGATTGACCATATCTAGACCCACAGCTGATTGAGGCATAAGGGTGGACACTCTTGGGGCTGAGAGGTTTGGTGAGGTTGGGTGAGCAAACGCAGACCCTTTAGAGTAATACTGCATGGTACCCAACCCATGGGTCCCAAATCTCCAGGTTCAAGGGCATCTTCCTACATCGAAAACATGCATGAGAATCCCAGAAGATGGTACACCGTGTGATCGGGAAAGGTTTCTAACACGCACCTCATTTCTCATCTCCTTCTGCTCGGGTTCGCCATTCCAGCCGCTTTACTAGCAATCTCCCTCCTTGGAGAATCAGCACCTTTAACCTCCTGTTCCGTACAGGTTGCAATTTGTCCTGAGGATGAACGGGAGGAGGGGGAACCAATGAGACACTAGCTCTAGGTGTTGGGACAGGCACAGGTCACTCTATTTTCCCATCAGGAAGAAGAATTAACCACAGCCTCAGCCTGCAGCCCGGGACCAGAATAGGGCCTGAAGCAATCCTGCGCTTTTGCGGCCAGCTCCCAAGAAAGCGAGTTGAAAAATGGAGCTCAGGGGCACTGCAATTCACAAACCTGCAGAGTTATAAATGATAACTCTCATCCACAAATATATTGACGGAAGACAACGAAGAGGATTTGAAAGCAAGGCAGAATTGCAGGAAACAGATTTCAGGAGGTAGATTCGAATCGCCTTTAAAGCACGGGAAAAGCGGCAATACCTCGACAATGATGCCCTTGGCCAAAAAGGGCGTATGCGTTTTTTCCTGAATATATTCAGGAAAAAACGCATACGCCCTTTTTGGCCAACCAAGCAACCTGGAAAGGCAAATCAGCGCTACAAAGAAGTCTCGCTTCCCATCGGTCAAATAGGCCACGCTGAATAAAGTGTCAAACCCAGAAATGCAGGACAGGCCATGGAGAAACGGGAGCCTTGCTACGCTGATGGGCGGGATGTAAATTGCCAACAGCCACTCTGCAGAAGTGTACGGTGTGTCCTGAAACATCGAAAACACTCAGCTTAGAGAGCATAGGGCACTTCCACTCACGGGCGTATAAATTGGGAAAACTAAAAATCAGCAAGGCACAGGCACCCCAAAGTTTAGGGCTGCTCTGTTGACAAGAACCTCCACTTCGTTACACCTTAAATATCCCAGGAAAGAGAAAAATGGATAAAGAAGTTGTGGTCCTTTTGTACAATGGAATATCACTCAGCCATGAAATCAACGTCATAAGGCTAGTAGCAGCATGATGAGTGGATTTAGGTACGACGATTCTAAGTGAAATAAGCCACACAGAAAACGACACTTATCATAAGATATCACTTATAGAGGGAAAGTAAAATCGCTACCCTTGAACTGAATTACAAAACAGAACAGAGTCACACGTTTAGAAAACACACTATGGCTGCTTAACGGGAAAGGTGAGGTGGGGTGATGCATAAAACAAGGGTTTCAAATTAGCTCAGAGACCGTTCCATAAACCCAATATGTAATAGACAAGACCTACTCCTTGCTCAGTGATCTGGACTCAAAACCCCCTATTCACCGCCCAAGAATATATCTGACTAGTAAGAATCTTAAAACCTATGTATTGATATCTCTCTGTATGTGAGTCAAGTGGGTGTAAAGCGGCATAAACACAGCAGTAAAAAACAGCTAAACCCCTTTATAAAAATCCATTACTTTTAAAAACCCGTGAAACAAAGACAGTGAAAGAGAGAGAAATTCTTACAAAATTCGTTCAAGGGCTGTGATGCCACCTGGATTGACCATATCTAGACCCACAGCTGATTGAGGCATAAGGGTGGACACTCTTGGGGCTGAGAGGTTTGGTGAGGTTGGGTGAGCAAACGCAGACCCTTTAGAGTAATACTGCATGGTACCCAACCCATGGGTCCCAAATCTCCAGGTTCAAGGGCATCTTCCTACATCGAAAACATGCATGAGAATCCCAGAAGATGGTACACCGTGTGATCGGGAAAGGTTTCTAACACGCACCTCATTTCTCATCTCCTTGTGCTCGGGTTCGCCATTCCAGCCGCTTTACTAGCAATCTCCCTCCTTGGAGAATCAGCACCTTTAACCTCCTGTTCCGTACAGGTTGCAATTTGTCCTGAGGATGAACGGGAGGAGGGGGAACCAATGAGACACTAGCTCTAGGTGTTGGGACAGGCACAGGTCACTCTATTTTCCCATCAGGAAGAAGAATTAACCACAGCCTCAGCCTGCAGCCCGGGACCAGAATAGGGCCTGAAGCAATCCTGCGCTTTTGCGGCCAGCTCCCAAGAAAGCGAGTTGAAAAATGGAGCTCAGGGGCACTGCAATTCACAAACCTGCAGAGTTATAAATGATAACTCTCATCCACAAATATATTGACGGAAGACAACGAAGAGGATTTGAAAGCAAGGCAGAATTGCAGGAAACAGATTTCAGGAGGTAGATTCGAATCGCCTTTAAAGCACGGGAAAAGCGGCAATACCTCGACAATGATGCCCTTGGCCAAAAAGGGCGTATGCGTTTTTTCCTGAATATATTCAGGAAAAAACGCATACGCCCTTTTTGGCCAACCAAGCAACCTGGAAAGGCAAATCAGCGCTACAAAGAAGTCTCGCTTCCCATCGGTCAAATAGGCCACGCTGAATAAAGTGTCAAACCCAGAAATGCAGGACAGGCCATGGAGAAACGGGAGCCTTGCTACGCTGATGGGCGGGATGTAAATTGCCAACAGCCACTCTGCAGAAGTGTACGGTGTGTCCTGAAACATCGAAAACACTCAGCTTAGAGAGCATAGGGCACTTCCACTCACGGGCGTATAAATTGGGAAAACTAAAAATCAGCAAGGCACAGGCACCCCAAAGTTTAGGGCTGCTCTGTTGACAAGAACCTCCACTTCGTTACACCTTAAATATCCCAGGAAAGAGAAAAATGGATAAAGAAGTTGTGGTCCTTTTGTACAATGGAATATCACTCAGCCATGAAATCAACGTCATAAGGCTAGTAGCAGCATGATGAGTGGATTTAGGTACGACGATTCTAAGTGAAATAAGTCACACAGAAAAAGACACTTATCATAAGATATCACTTATAGAGGGAATGTAAAACCGCTACCCTTGAACTGAATTACAAAACCGAACAGAGTCACACGTTTAGAAAACACACTATGGCTGCTTAACGGGAAATGTGAGGTGGGGTGATGCATAAAACAAGGGTTTCAAATTAGCTCAGAGACCGTTCCATAAACCCAATATGTAATAGACAAGACCTACTCCTTGCTCAGTGATCTGGACTCAAAACCCCCTATTCACCGCCCAAGAATATATCTGACTAGTAAGAATCTTAAAACCTATGTATTGATATCTCTCTGTATGTGAGTCAAGTGGGTGTAAAGCGGCATAAACACAGCAGTAAAAAACAGCTAAACCCCTTTATAAAAATCCATTACTTTTAAAAACCCGTGAAACAAAGACAGTGAAAGAGAGAGAAATTCTTACAAAATTCGTTCAAGGGCTGTGATGCCACCTGGATTGACCATATCTAGACCCACAGCTGATTGAGGCATAAGGGTGGACACTCTTGGGGCTGAGAGGTTTGGTGAGGTTGGGTGAGCAAACGCAGACCCTTTAGAGTAATACTGCGTGGTACCCATCCCATGGGTCCCAAATCTCCAGGTTCAAGGGCATCTTCCTACATCGAAAACATGCATGAGAATCCCAGAAGATGGTACACCGTGTGATCGGGAAAGGTTTCTAAAACGCACCTCATTTCTCATCTCCTTGTGCTCGGGTTCGCCATTCCAGCCGCTTTACTAGCAATCTCCCTCCTTGGAGAATCAGCACCTTTAACCTCCTGTTCCATACAGGTTGCAATTTGTCCTGAGGATGAACGGGAAGAGGGGGAACCAATGAGACACTAGCTCCAGGTGTTGGGACAGGCACAGGTCACTCTATTTTCCCATCAGGAAGAAGAATTAACCACAGCCTCAGCCTGCAGCCCGGGACCAAAATAGGGCCTGAAGCAATCCTGCGCTTTTGCGGCCAGCTCCCAAGAAAGCGAGTTGAAAAATGGAGCTCAGGGGCACTGCAATTCACAAACCTGCAGAGTTATAAATGATAACTCTCATCCACAAATATACTGACGGAAGACAACGAAGAGGATTTGAAAGCAAGGCAGAATTGCAGGAAACAGATTTCAGGAGGTAGATTCGAATCGCCTTTAAAGCACGGGAAAAGCGGCAAAACCTCGACAATGATGCCCTTGGCCAAAAAGGGCGTATGCGTTTTTTCCTGAATATATTCAGGAAAAAACGCATACGCCCTTTTTGGCCAACCAAGCAACCTGGAAAGGCAAATCAGCGCTACAAAGAAGTCTCGCTTCCCATCGGTCAAATAGGCCACGCTGAATAAAGTGTCAAACCCAGAAATGCAGGACAGGCCATGGAGAAACGGGAGCCTTGCTACGCTGATGGGCGGGATGTAAATTGCCAACAGCCACTCTGCAGAAGTGTACGGTGTGTCCTGAAACATCGAAAACACTCAGCTTAGAGAGCATAGGGCACTTCCACTCACGGGCGTATAAATTGGGAAAACTAAAAATCAGCAAGGCACAGGCACCCCAAAGTTTAGGGCTGCTCTGTTGACAAGAACCTCCACTTCGTTACACCTTAAATATCCCAGGAAAGAGAAAAATGGATAAAGAAGTTGTGGTCCTTTTGTACAATGGAATATCACTGAGCCATGAAATCAACGTCATAAGGCTAGTAGCAGCATGATGAGTGGATTTAGGTACGACGATTCTAAGTGAAATAAGCCACACAGAAAACGACACTTATCATAAGATATCACTTATAGAGGGAAAGTAAAATCGCTACCCTTGAACTGAATTACAAAACAGAACAGAGTCACACGTTTAGAAAACACACTATGGCTGCTTAACGGGAAAGGTGAGGTGGGGTGATGCATAAAACAAGGGTTTCAAATTAGCTCAGAGACCGTTCCATAAACCCAATATGTAATAGACAAGACCTACTCCTTGCTCAGTGATCTGGACTCAAAACCCCCTATTCACCGCCCAAGAATATATCTGACTAGTAAGAATCTTAAAACCTATGTATTGATATCTCTCTGTATGTGAGTCAAGTGGGTGTAAACCGGCATAAACACAGCAGTAAAAAACAGCTAAACCCCTTTATAAAAATCAATTACTTTTAAAAACCCGTGAAACAAAGACAGTGAAAGAGAGAGAAATTCTTACAAAATTCGTTCAAGGGCTGTGATGCCACCTGGATTGACCATATCTAGACCCACAGCTGATTGAGGCATAAGGGTGGACACTCTTGGGGCTGAGAGGTTTGGTGAGGTTGGGTGAGCAAACGCAGACCCTTTAGAGTAATACTGCATGGTACCCAACCCATGGGTCCCAAATCTCCAGGTTCAAGGGCATCTTCCTACATCGAAAACATGCATGAGAATCCCAGAAGATGGTACACCGTGTGATCGGGAAAGGTTTCTAACACGCACCTCATTTCTCATCTCCTTCTGCTCGGGTTCGCCATTCCAGCCGCTTTACTAGCAATCTCCCTCCTTGGAGAATCAGCACCTTTAACCTCCTGTTCCGTACAGGTTGCAATTTGTCCTGAGGATGAACGGGAGGAGGGGGAACCAATGAGACACTAGCTCTAGGTGTTGGGACAGGCACAGGTCACTCTATTTTCCCATCAGGAAGAAGAATTAACCACAGCCTCAGCCTGCAGCCCGGGACCAGAATAGGGCCTGAAGCAATCCTGCGCTTTTGCGGCCAGCTCCCAAGAAAGCGAGTTGAAAAATGGAGCTCAGGGGCACTGCAATTCACAAACCTGCAGAGTTATAAATGATAACTCTCATCCACAAATATATTGACGGAAGACAACGAAGAGGATTTGAAAGCAAGGCAGAATTGCAGGAAACAGATTTCAGGAGGTAGATTCGAATCGCCTTTAAAGCACGGGAAAAGCGGCAATACCTCGACAATGATGCCCTTGGCCAAAAAGGGCGTATGCGTTTTTTCCTGAATATATTCAGGAAAAAACGCATACGCCCTTTTTGGCCAACCAAGCAACCTGGAAAGGCAAATCAGCGCTACAAAGAAGTCTCGCTTCCCATCGGTCAAATAGGCCACGCTGAATAAAGTGTCAAACCCAGAAATGCAGGACAGGCCATGGAGAAACGGGAGCCTTGCTACGCTGATGGGCGGGATGTAAATTGCCAACAGCCACTCTGCAGAAGTGTACGGTGTGTCCTGAAACATCGAAAACACTCAGCTTAGAGAGCATAGGGCACTTCCACTCACGGGCGTATAAATTGGGAAAACTAAAAATCAGCAAGGCACAGGCACCCCAAAGTTTAGGGCTGCTCTGTTGACAAGAACCTCCACTTCGTTACACCTTAAATATCCCAGGAAAGAGAAAAATGGATAAAGAAGTTGTGGTCCTTTTGTACAATGGAATATCACTCAGCCATGAAATCAACGTCATAAGGCTAGTAGCAGCATGATGAGTGGATTTAGGTACGACGATTCTAAGTGAAATAAGCCACACAGAAAACGACACTTATCATAAGATATCACTTATAGAGGGAAAGTAAAATCGCTACCCTTGAACTGAATTACAAAACAGAACAGAGTCACACGTTTAGAAAACACACTATGGCTGCTTAACGGGAAAGGTGAGGTGGGGTGATGCATAAAACAAGGGTTTCAAATTAGCTCAGAGACCGTTCCATAAACCCAATATGTAATAGACAAGACCTACTCCTTGCTCAGTGATCTGGACTCAAAACCCCCTATTCACCGCCCAAGAATATATCTGACTAGTAAGAATCTTAAAACCTATGTATTGATATCTGTCTGTATGTGAGTCAAGTGGGTTAAAAGCGGCATAAACACAGCAGTAAAAAACAGCTAAACCCCTTTATAAAAATCAATTACTTTTAAAAACCCGTGAAACAAAGACAGTGAAAGAGAGAGAAATTCTTACAAAATTCGTTCAAGGGCTGTGATGCCACCTGGATTGACCATATCTAGACCCACAGCTGATTGAGGCATAAGGGTGGACACTCTTGGGGCTGAGAGGTTTGGTGAGGTTGGGTGAGCAAACGTAGACCCTTTAGAGCAATACTGCGTGGTACCCAACCCATGGGTCCCAAATCTCCAGGTTCAAGGGCATCTTCCTACATCGAAAACATGCATGAGAATCCCAGAAGATGGTACACCGTGTGATCGGGAAAGGTTTCTAACACGCACCTCATTTCTCATCTCCTTGTGCTCGGGTTCGCCATTCCAGCCGCTTTACTAGCAATCTCCCTCCTTGGAGAATCAGCACCTTTAACCTCCTGTTCCGTACAGGTTGCAATTTGTCCTGAGGATGAACGGGAAGAGGGGGAACCAATGAGACACTAGCTCTAGGTGTTGGGACAGGCACAGGTCACTCTATTTTCCCATCAGGAAGAAGAATTAACCACAGCCTCAGCCTGCAGCCCGGGACCAGAATAGGGCCTGAAGCAATCCTGCGCTTTTGCGGCCAGCTCCCAAGAAAGCGAGTTGAAAAATGGAGCTCAGGGGCACTGCAATTCACAAACCTGCAGAGTTATAAATGATAACTCTCATCCACAAATATATTGACGGAAGACAACGAAGAGGATTTGAAAGCAAGGCAGAATTGCAGGAAACAGATTTCAGGAGGTAGATTCGAATCGCCTTTAAAGCACGGGAAAAGCGGCAATACCTCGACAATGATGCCCTTGGCCAAAAAGGGCGTATGCGTTTTTTCCTGAATATATTCAGGAAAAAACGCATACGCCCTTTTTGGCCAACCAAGCAACCTGGAAAGGCAAATCAGCGCTACAAAGAAGTCTCGCTTCCCATCGGTCAAATAGGCCACGCTGAATAAAGTGTCAAACCCAGAAATGCAGGACAGGCCATGGAGAAACGGGAGCCTTGCTACGCTGATGGGCGGGATGTAAATTGCCAACAGCCACTCTGCAGAAGTGTACGGTGTGTCCTGAAACATCGAAAACACTCAGCTTAGAGAGCATAGGGCACTTCCACTCACGGGCGTATAAATTGGGAAAACTAAAAATCAGCAAGGCACAGGCACCCCAAAGTTTAGGGCTGCTCTGTTGACAAGAACCTCCACTTCGTTACACCTTAAATATCCCAGGAAAGAGAAAAATGGATAAAGAAGTTGTGGTCCTTTTGTACAATGGAATATCACTCAGCCATGAAATCAACGTCATAAGGCTAGTAGCAGCATGATGAGTGGATTTAGGTACGACGATTCTAAGTGAAATAAGCCACACAGAAAACGACACTTATCATAAGATATCACTTATAGAGGGAAAGTAAAATCGCTACCCTTGAACTGAATTACAAAACAGAACAGAGTCACACGTTTAGAAAACACACTATGGCTGCTTAACGGGAAAGGTGAGGTGGGGTGATGCATAAAACAAGGGTTTCAAATTAGCTCAGAGACCGTTCCATAAACCCAATATGTAATAGACAAGACCTACTCCTTGCTCAGTGATCTGGACTCAAAACCCCCTATTCACCGCCCAAGAATATATCTGACTAGTAAGAATCTTAAAACCTATGTATTGATATCTCTCTGTATGTGAGTCAAGTGGGTGTAAAGCGGCATAAACACAGCAGTAAAAAACAGCTAAACCCCTTTATAAAAATCCATTACTTTTAAAAACCCGTGAAACAAAGACAGTGAAAGAGAGAGAAATTCTTACAAAATTCGTTCAAGGGCTGTGATGCCACCTGGATTGACCATATCTAGACCCACAGCTGATTGAGGCATAAGGGTGGACACTCTTGGGGCTGAGAGGTTTGGTGAGGTTGGGTGAGCAAACGCAGACCCTTTAGAGTAATACTGCGTGGTACCCATCCCATGGGTCCCAAATCTCCACGTTCAAGGGCATCTTCCTACATCGAAAACAAGCATGAGAATCCCAGAAGATGGTACACCGTGTGATCGGGAAAGGTTTCTAACACGCACCTCATTTCTCATCTCCTTGTGCTCGGGTTCGCCATTCCAGCCGCTTTACTAGCAATCTCCCTCCTTGGAGAATCAGCACCTTTAACCTCCTGTTCCGTACAGGTTGCAATTTGTCCTGAGGATGAACGGGAAGAGGGGGAACCAATGAGACACTAGCTCTAGGTGTTGGGACAGGCACAGGTCACTCTATTTTCCCATTAGGAAGAAGAATTAACCACAGGCTCAGCCTGCCGCCCGGGACCAGAATAGGGCCTGAAGCAATCCTGCGCTTTTGCGGCCAGCTCCCAAGAAAGCGAGTTGAAAAATGGAGCTCAGGGGCACTGCAATTCACAAACCTGCAGAGTTATAAATGATAACTCTCGTCCACAAATATATTGACGGAAGACAACAAAGAGGATTTGAAAGCAAGGCAGAATTGCAGGAAACAGATTTCAGGAGGAAGATTCGAATCGCCTTTAAAGCACGGGAAAAGCGGCAAAACCTCGACAATGATGCCCTTGGCCAAAAAGGGCGTATGCGTTTTTTCCTGAATATATTCAGGAAAAAACGCATACGCCCTTTTTGGCCAACCAAGCAACCTGGAAAGGCAAATCAGCGCTACAAAGAAGTCTCGCTTCCCATCGGTCAAAAGGGCCATGCTGAATAAAGTGTCAAAACCAGAAATGCAGGACAGGCCATGGAGAAACGGGAGCCTTGCTACGCTGATGGGCAGGATGTAAATTGCCAACAGCCACTCTGCAGAAGTGTACGGTGTGTCCTGAAACATCGAAAACACTCAGCTTAGAGAGCATAGGGCACTTCCACTCACGGGCGTATAAATTGGGAAAACTAAAAATCAGCAAGGCACAGGCACCCCAAAGTTTAGGGCTGCTCTGTTGACAAGAACCTCCACTTCGTTACACCTTAAATATCCCAGGAAAGAGAAAAATGGATAAAGAAGTTGTGGTCCTTTTGTACAATGGAATATCACTCAGCCATGAAATCAACGTCATAAGGCTAGTAGCAGCATGATGAGTGGATTTAGGTACGACGATTCTAACTGAAATAAGTCACACAGAAAAAGACACTTATCATAAGATATCACTTATAGAGGGAATGTAAAAACCGCTACCCTTGCACTGAATTACAAAACAGAACAGAGTCACACGTTTAGAAAACACACTATGGCTGCTTAACGGGAAAGGTGAGGTGGGGTGATGCATAAAACAAGGGTTTCAAATTAGCTCAGAGACCGTTCCATAAACCCAATATGTAATAGACAAGACCTACTCCTTGCTCAGTGATCTGGACTCAAAACCCCCTATTCACCGCCCAAGAATATATCTGACTAGTAAGAATCTTAAAACCTATGTATTGATATCTCTCTGTATGTGAGTCAAGTGGGTGTAAAGCGGCATAAACACAGCAGTAAAAAACAGCTAAACCCCTTTATAAAAATCCATTACTTTTAAAAACCCGTGAAACAAAGACAGTGAAAGAGAGAGAAATTCTTACAAAATTCGTTCAAGGGCTGTGATGCCACCTGGATTGACCATATCTAGACCCACAGCTGATTGAGGCATAAGGGTGGACACTCTTGGGGCTGAGAGGTTTGGTGAGGTTGGGTGAGCAAACGCAGACCCTTTAGAGTAATACTGCGTGGTACCCATCCCATGGGTCCCAAATCTCCACGTTCAAGGGCATCTTCCTACATCGAAAACAAGCATGAGAATCCCAGAAGATGGTACACTGTGTGATCGGGAAAGGTTTCTAACACGCACCTCATTTCTCATCTCCTTGTGCTCGGGTTCGCCATTCCAGCCGCTTTACTAGCAATCTCCCTCCTTGGAGAATCAGCACCTTTAACCTCCTGTTCCGTACAGGTTGCAATTTGTCCTGAGGATGAACGGGAAGAGGGGGAACCAATGAGACACTAGCTCTAGGTGTTGGGACAGGCACAGGTCACTCTATTTTCCCATCAGGAAGAAGAATTCACCACAGGCTCAGCCTGCCGCCCGGGACCAGAATAGGGCCTGAAGCAATCCTGCGCTTTTGCGGCCAGCTCCCAAGAAAGCGAGTTGAAAAATGGAGCTCAGGGGCACTGCAATTCACAAACCTGCAGAGTTATAAATGATAACTCTCGTCCACAAATATATTGACGGAAGACAACAAAGAGGATTTGAAAGCAAGGCAGAATTGCAGGAAACAGATTTCAGGAGGAAGATTCGAATCGCCTTTAAAGCACGGGAAAAGCGGCAAAACCTCGACAATGATGCCCTTGGCCAAAAAGGGCGTATGCGTTTTTTCCTGAATATATTCAGGAAAAAACGCATACGCCCTTTTTGGCCAACCAAGCAACCTGGAAAGGCAAATCAGCGCTACAAAGAAGTCTCGCTTCCCATCGGTCAAAAGGGCCATGCTGAATAAAGTGTCAAAACCAGAAATGCAGGACAGGCCATGGAGAAACGGGAGCCTTGCTACGCTGATGGGCGGGATGTAAATTGCCAACAGCCACTCTGCAGAAGTGTACGGTGTGTCCTGAAACATCGAAAACACTCAGCTTAGAGAGCATAGGGCACTTCCACTCACGGGCGTATAAATTGGGAAAACTAAAAATCAGCAAGGCACAGGCACCCCAAAGTTTAGGGCTGCTCTGTTGACAAGAACCTCCACTTCGTTACACCTTAAATATCCCAGGAAAGAGAAAAATGGATAAAGAAGTTGTGGTCCTTTTGTACAATGGAATATCACTCAGCCATGAAATCAACGTCATAAGGCTAGTAGCAGCATGATGAGTGGATTTAGGTACGACGATTCTAAGTGAAATAAGCCACACAGAAAACGACACTTATCATAAGATATCACTTATAGAGGGAATGTAAAACCGCTACCCTTGAACTGAATTACAAAACAGAACAGAGTCACACGTTTAGAAAACACACTATGGCTGCTTAACGGGAAAGGTGAGGTGGGGTGATGCATAAAACAAGGGTTTCAAATTAGCTCAGAGACCGTTCCATAAACCCAATATGTAATAGACAAGACCTACTCCTTGCTCAGTGATCTGGACTCAAAACCCCCTATTCACCGCCCAAGAATATATCTGACTAGTAAGAATCTTAAAACCTATGTATTGATATCTCTCTGTATGTGAGTCAAGTGGGTGTAAAGTGGCATAAACACAGCAGTAAAAAACAGCTAAACCCCTTTATAAAAATCCATTACTTTTAAAAACCCGTGAAACAAAGACAGTGAAAGAGAGAGAAATTCTTACAAAATTCGTTCAAGGGCTGTGATGCCACCTGGATTGACCATATCTAGACCCACAGCTGATTGAGGCATAAGGGTGGACACTCTTGGGGCTGAGAGGTTTGGTGAGGTTGGGTGAGCAAACGCAGACCCTTTAGAGTAATACTGCGTGGTACCCATCCCATGGGTCCCAAATCTCCAGGTTCAAGGGCATCTTCCTACATCGAAAACATGCATGAGAATCCCAGAAGATGGTACACCGTGTGATCGGGAAAGGTTTCTAACACGCACCTCATTTCTCATCTCCTTGTGCTCGGGTTCGCCATTCCAGCCGCTTTACTAGCAATCTCCCTCCTTGGAGAATCAGCACCTTTAACCTCCTGTTCCGTACAGGTTGCAATTTGTCCTGAGGATGAACGGGAAGAGGGGGAACCAATGAGACACTAGCTCTAGGTGTTGGGACAGGCACAGGTCACTCTATTTTCCCATCAGGAAGAAGAATTCACCACAGGCTCAGCCTGCCGCCCGGGACCAGAATAGGGCCTGAAGCAATCCTGCGCTTTTGCGGCCAGCTCCCAAGAAAGCGAGTTGAAAAATGGAGCTCAGGGGCACTGCAATTCACAAACCTGCAGAGTTATAAATGATAACTCTCGTCCACAAATATATTGACGGAAGACAACAAAGAGGATTTGAAAGCAAGGCAGAATTGCAGGAAACAGATTTCAGGAGGAAGATTCGAATCGCCTTTAAAGCACGGGAAAAGCGGCAAAACCTCGACAATGATGCCCTTGGCCAAAAAGGGCGTATGCGTTTTTTCCTGAATATATTCAGGAAAAAACGCATACGCCCTTTTTGGCCAACCAAGCAACCTGGAAAGGCAAATCAGCGCTACAAAGAAGTCTCGCTTCCCATCGGTCAAAAGGGCCATGCTGAATAAAGTGTCAAAACCAGAAATGCAGGACAGGCCATGGAGAAACGGGAGCCTTGCTACGCTGATGGGCGGGATGTAAATTGCCAACAGCCACTCTGCAGAAGTGTACGGTGTGTCCTGAAACATCGAAAACACTCAGCTTAGAGAGCATAGGGCACTTCCACTCACGGGCGTATAAATTGGGAAAACTAAAAATCAGCAAGGCACAGGCACCCCAAAGTTTAGGGCTGCTCTGTTGACAAGAACCTCCACTTCGTTACACCTTAAATATCCCAGGAAAGAGAAAAATGGATAAAGAAGTTGTGGTCCTTTTGTACAATGGAATATCACTCAGCCATGAAATCAACGTCATAAGGCTAGTAACAGCATGATGAGTGGATTTAGGTACGACGATTCTAAGTGAAATAAGCCACACAGAAAACGACACTTATCATAAGATATCACTTATAGAGGGAATGTAAAACCGCTACCCTTGAACTGAATTACTAAACAGAACAGAGTCACACGTTTAGAAAACACACTATGGCTGCTTAACGGGAAAGGTGAGGTGGGGTGATGCATAAAACAAGGGTTTCAAATTAGCTCAGAGACCGTTCCATAAACCCAATATGTAATAGACAAGACCTACTCCTTGCTCAGTGATCTGGACTCAAAACCCCCTATTCACCGCCCAAGAATATATCTGACTAGTAAGAATCTTAAAACCTATGTATTGATATCTCTCTGTATGTGAGTCAAGTGGGTGTAAAGTGGCATAAACACAGCAGTAAAAAACAGCTAAACCCCTTTATAAAAATCAATTACTTTTAAAAACCCGTGAAACAAAGACAGTGAAAGAGAGAGAAATTCTTACAAAATTCGTTCAAGGGCTGTGATGCCACCTGGATTGACCATATCTAGACCCACAGCTGATTGAGGCATAAGGGTGGACACTCTTGGGGCTGAGAGGTTTGGTGAGGTTGGGTGAGCAAACGCAGACCCTTTAGAGTAATACTGCGTGGTACCCATCCCATGGGTCCCAAATCTCCAGGTTCAAGGGCATCTTCCTACATCGTAAACATGCATGAGAATCCCAGAAGATGGTACACCGTGTGATCGGGAAAGGTTTCTAAAACGCACCTCATTTCTCATCTCCTTGTGCTCGGGTTCGCCATTCCAGCCGCTTTACTAGCAATCTCCCTCCTTGGAGAATCAGCACCTTTAACCTCCTGTTCCGTACAGGTTGCAATTTGTCCTGAGGATGAACGGGAAGAGGGGGAACCAATGAGACACTAGCTCTAGGTGTTGGGACAGGCACAGGTCACTCTATTTTCCCATCAGGAAGAAGAATTAACCACAGGCTCAGCCTGCCGCCCGGGACCAGAATAGGGCCTGAAGCAATCCTGCGCTTTTGCGGCCAGCTCCCAAGAAAGCGAGTGGGAAAATGGAACTCAGGGGCCCTTCAATTCACAAACATGCAGAGTTGTAAATGATAACTGTCGTCCACCAATATATTGACGGAAGACAACGAAGAGGATTTGAAAGCAAGGCAGAATTGCAGGAAACAGATTTCAGGAGGTAGATTCGAATCGCCTTTAAAGCACGGGAAAAGCGGCAAAACCTCGACAATGATGCCCTTGGCCAAAAAGGGCGTATGCGTTTTTTCCTGAATATATTCAGGAAAAAACGCATACGCCCTTTTTGGCCAACCAAGCATCCTGGAAAGGCAAATCAGCGCTACAAACAAGTCTCGCTTCCCATCGGTCAAAAGGGCCATGCTGAATAAAGTGTCAAAACCAGAAATGCAGGACAGGCCATGGAGAAACGGGAGCCTTGCTACGCTGATGGGCGGGATGTAAATTGCCAACAGCCACTCTGGAGAAGTGTACGGTGTGTCCTGAAACATCGAAAAAACTCAGCTTAAAGAGCATAGGGCACTTCCACTCACGGGCGTATAAATTGGGAAAACTAAAAATCAGCAAGGCACAGGCACCCCAAAGTTTAGGGCTGCTCTGTTGACAAGAACCTCCACTTCGTTACACCTTAAATATCCCAGGAAAGAGAAAAATGGATAAAGAAGTTGTGGTCCTTTTGTACAATGGAATATCACTCAGCCATGAAATCAACGTCATAAGGCTAGTAGCAGCATGATGAGTGGATTTAGGTACGACGATTCTAAGTGAAATAAGTCACACAGAAAAAGAAACTTATCATAAGATATCACTTATAGAGGGAATGTAAAACCGCTACCCTTGAACTGAATTACAAAACAGAACAGAGTCACACGTTTAGAAAACACACTATGGCTGCTTAACGGGAAAGGTGAGGTGGGGTGATGCATAAAACAAGGGTTTCAAATTAGCTCAGAGACCGTTCCATAAACCCAATATGTAATAGACAAGACCTACTCCTTGCTCAGTGATCTGGACTCAAAACCCCCTATTCACCGCCCAAGAATATATCTGACTAGTAAGAATCTTAAAAACTATGTATTGATATATCTCTGTAAGTGAGTCAAGTGGGTGTAAAGCGGCATAAACACAGCAGTGAAAAGCAGCTAAACCCCTTTATAAAAATCAATCACTTTTAAAAACCCGTGAAACAAAGACAGTGAAAGAGAGAGAAATTCTTACAAAATTCGTTCAAGGGCTGTGATGCCACCTGGATTGACCATATCTAGACCCACAGCTGATTGAGGCATAAGGGTGGACACTCTTGGGGCTGAGAGGTTTGGTGAGGTTGGGTGAGCAAACGCAGACCCTTTAGAGTAATACTGCGTGGTACCCATCCCATGGGTCCCAAATCTCCAGGTTCAAGGGCATCTTCCTACATCGAAAACATGCATGAGAATCCCAGAAGATGGTACACTGTGTGATCGGGAAAGATTTCTAGAACGCACCTCATTTCTCATCTCCTTGTGCTCGGGTTCGCCATTCCAGCCGCTTTACTAGCAATCTCCCTCCTTGGAGAATCAGCACCTTTAACCTCCTGTTCCGTACAGGTTGCAATTTGTCCTGAGGATGAACGGGAGGAGGGGGAACCAATGAGACACTAGCTCTAGGTGTTGGGACAGGCACAGGTCACTCTATTTTCCCATCAGGAAGAAGAATTAACCACAGCCTCAGCCTGCCGCCCGGGACCAGAATAGGGCCTGAAGCAATCCTGCGCTTTTGCGGCCAGCTCCCAAGAAAGCGAGTTGAAAAATGGAGCTCAGGGGCACTGCAATTCACAAACCTGCAGAGTTATAAATGATAACTCTCGTCCACAAATATATTGACGGAAGACAACGAAGAGGATTTGAAAGCAAGGCAGAATTGCAGGAAACAGATTTCAGGAGGTAGATTCGAATCGCCTTTAAAGCACGGGAAAAGCGGCAAAACCTCGACAATGATGCCCTTGGCCAAAAAGGGCGTATGCGTTTTTTCCTGAATATATTCAGGAAAAAACGCATACGCCCTTTTTGGCCAACCAAGCAACCTGGAAAGGCAAATCAGCGCTACAAAGAAGTCTCGCTTCCCATCGGTCAAATAGGCCACGCTGAATAAAGTGTCAAACTCAGAAATGCAGGACAGGCCATGGAGAAACGGGAGCCTTGCTACGCTGATGGGCGGGATGTAAATTGCCAACAGCCACTCTGGAGAAGTGTACGGTGTGTCCTGAAACATCGAAAAAACTCAGCTTAGAGAGCATAGGGCACTTCCACTCATGGGCGTATAAATTGGGAAAACTAAAAATCAGCAAGACACAGGCACCCCAAAGTTTAGGGCTGCTCTGTTGACAAGAACCTCCACTTCGTTACACCTTAAATATCCCAGGAAAGAGAAAAATGGATAAAGAAGTTGTGGTCCTTTTGTACAATGGAATATCACTCAGCCATGAAATCAACGTCATAAGGCTAGTAGCAGCATGATGAGTGGATTTAGGTACGACGATTCTAAGTGAAATAAGCCACACAGAAAACGACACTTATCATAAGATATCACTTATAGAGGGAATGTAAAACCGCTACCCTTGAACTGAATTACAAAACAGAACAGAGTCACACGTTTAGAAAACACACTATGGCTGCTTAACGGGAAAGGTGAGGTGGGGTGATGCATAAAACAAGGGTTTCAAATTAGCTCAGAGACCGTTCCATAAACCCAATATGTAATAGACAAGACCTACTCCTTGCTCAGTGATCTGGACTCAAAACCCCCTATTCACCGCCCAAGAATATATCTGACTAGTAAGAATCTTAAAACCTATGTATTGATATCTCTCTGTATGTGAGTCAAGTGGGTGTAAAGCGGCATAAACACAGCAGTAAAAAACAGCTAAACCCCTTTATAAAAATCCATTACTTTTAAAAACCCGTGAAACAAAGACAGTGAAAGAGAGAGAAATTCTTACAAAATTCGTTCAAGGGCTGTGATGCCACCTGGATTGACCATATCTAGACCCACAGCTGATTGAGGCATAAGGGTGGACACTCTTGGGGCTGAGAGGTTTGGTGAGGTTGGGTGAGCAAACGCAGACCCTTTAGAGTAATACTGCGTGGTACCCATCCCATGGGTCCCAAATCTCCAGGTTCAAGGGCATCTTCCTACATCGAAAACATGCATGAGAATCCCAGAAGATGGTACACCGTGTGATCGGGAAAGGTTTCTAACACGCACCTCATTTCTCATCTCCTTGTGCTCGGGTTCGCCATTCCAGCCGCTTTACTAGCAATCTCCCTCCTTGGAGAATCAGCACCTTTAACCTCCTGTTCCGTACAGGTTGCAATTTGTCCTGAGGATGAACGGGAAGAGGGGGAACCAATGAGACACTAGCTCTAGGTGTTGGGACAGGCACAGGTCACTCTATTTTCCCATCAGGAAGAAGAATTAACCACAGGCTCAGCCTGCCGCCCGGGACCAGAATAGGGCCTGAAGCAATCCTGCGCTTTTGCGGCCAGCTCCCAAGAAAGCGAGTTGAAAAATGGAGCTCAGGGGCACTGCAATTCACAAACCTGCAGAGTTATAAATGATAACTCTCGTCCACAAATATATTGACGGAAGACAACAAAGAGGATTTGAAAGCAAGGCAGAATTGCAGGAAACAGATTTCAGGAGGAAGATTCGAATCGCCTTTAAAGCACGGGAAAAGCGGCAAAACCTCGACAATGATGCCCTTGGCCAAAAAGGGCGTATGCGTTTTTTCCTGAATATATTCAGGAAAAAACGCATACGCCCTTTTTGGCCAACCAAGCAACCTGGAAAGGCAAATCAGCGCTACAAAGAAGTCTCGCTTCCCATCGGTCAAAAGGGCCATGCTGAATAAAGTGTCAAAACCAGAAATGCAGGACAGGCCATGGAGAAACGGGAGCCTTGCTACGCTGATGGGCAGGATGTAAATTGCCAACAGCCACTCTGCAGAAGTGTACGGTGTGTCCTGAAACATCGAAAACACTCAGCTTAGAGAGCATAGGGCACTTCCACTCACGGGCGTATAAATTGGGAAAACTAAAAATCAGCAAGGCACAGGCACCCCAAAGTTTAGGGCTGCTCTGTTGACAAGAACCTCCACTTCGTTACACCTTAAATATCCCAGGAAAGAGAAAAATGGATAAAGAAGTTGTGGTCCTTTTGTACAATGGAATATCACTCAGCCATGAAATCAACGTCATAAGGCTAGTAGCAGCATGATGAGTGGATTTAGGTACGACGATTCTAACTGAAATAAGTCACACAGAAAAAGACACTTATCATAAGATATCACTTATAGAGGGAATGTAAAAACCGCTACCCTTGCACTGAATTACAAAACAGAACAGAGTCACACGTTTAGAAAACACACTATGGCTGCTTAACGGGAAAGGTGAGGTGGGGTGATGCATAAAACAAGGGTTTCAAATTAGCTCAGAGACCGTTCCATAAACCCAATATGTAATAGACAAGACCTACTCCTTGCTCAGTGATCTGGACTCAAAACCCCCTATTCACCGCCCAAGAATATATCTGACTAGTAAGAATCTTAAAACCTATGTATTGATATCTCTCTGTATGTGAGTCAAGTGGGTGTAAAGCGGCATAAACACAGCAGTAAAAAACAGCTAAACCCCTTTATAAAAATCCATTACTTTTAAAAACCCGTGAAACAAAGACAGTGAAAGAGAGAGAAATTCTTACAAAATTCGTTCAAGGGCTGTGATGCCACCTGGATTGACCATATCTAGACCCACAGCTGATTGAGGCATAAGGGTGGACACTATTGGGGCTGAGAGGTTTGGTGAGGTTGGGTGAGCAAACGCAGACCCTTTAGAGTAATACTGCGTGGTACCCATCCCATGGGTCCCAAATCTCCACGTTCAAGGGCATCTTCCTACATCGAAAACAAGCATGAGAATCCCAGAAGATGGTACACTGTGTGATCGGGAAAGGTTTCTAACACGCACCTCATTTCTCATCTCCTTGTGCTCGGGTTCGCCATTCCAGCCGCTTTACTAGCAATCTCCCTCCTTGGAGAATCAGCACCTTTAACCTCCTGTTCCGTACAGGTTGCAATTTGTCCTGAGGATGAACGGGAAGAGGGGGAACCAATGAGACACTAGCTCTAGGTGTTGGGACAGGCACAGGTCACTCTATTTTCCCATCAGGAAGAAGAATTCACCACAGGCTCAGCCTGCCGCCCGGGACCAGAATAGGGCCTGAAGCAATCCTGCGCTTTTGCGGCCAGCTCCCAAGAAAGCGAGTTGAAAAATGGAGCTCAGGGGCACTGCAATTCACAAACCTGCAGAGTTATAAATGATAACTCTCGTCCACAAATATATTGACGGAAGACAACAAAGAGGATTTGAAAGCAAGGCAGAATTGCAGGAAACAGATTTCAGGAGGAAGATTCGAATCGCCTTTAAAGCACGGGAAAAGCGGCAAAACCTCGACAATGATGCCCTTGGCCAAAAAGGGCGTATGCGTTTTTTCCTGAATATATTCAGGAAAAAACGCATACGCCCTTTTTGGCCAACCAAGCAACCTGGAAAGGCAAATCAGCGCTACAAAGAAGTCTCGCTTCCCATCGGTCAAAAGGGCCATGCTGAATAAAGTGTCAAAACCAGAAATGCAGGACAGGCCATGGAGAAACGGGAGCCTTGCTACGCTGATGGGCGGGATGTAAATTGCCAACAGCCACTCTGCAGAAGTGTACGGTGTGTCCTGAAACATCGAAAACACTCAGCTTAGAGAGCATAGGGCACTTCCACTCACGGGCGTATAAATTGGGAAAACTAAAAATCAGCAAGGCACAGGCACCCCAAAGTTTAGGGCTGCTCTGTTGACAAGAACCTCCACTTCGTTACACCTTAAATATCCCAGGAAAGAGAAAAATGGATAAAGAAGTTGTGGTCCTTTTGTACAATGGAATATCACTCAGCCATGAAATCAACGTCATAAGGCTAGTAGCAGCATGATGAGTGGATTTAGGTACGACGATTCTAAGTGAAATAAGCCACACAGAAAACGACACTTATCATAAGATATCACTTATAGAGGGAATGTAAAACCGCTACCCTTGAACTGAATTACAAAACAGAACAGAGTCACACGTTTAGAAAACACACTATGGCTGCTTAACGGGAAAGGTGAGGTGGGGTGATGCATAAAACAAGGGTTTCAAATTAGCTCAGAGACCGTTCCATAAACCCAATATGTAATAGACAAGACCTACTCCTTGCTCAGTGATCTGGACTCAAAACCCCCTATTCACCGCCCAAGAATATATCTGACTAGTAAGAATCTTAAAACCTATGTATTGATATCTCTCTGTATGTGAGTCAAGTGGGTGTAAAGTGGCATAAACACAGCAGTAAAAAACAGCTAAACCCCTTTATAAAAATCCATTACTTTTAAAAACCCGTGAAACAAAGACAGTGAAAGAGAGAGAAATTCTTACAAAATTCGTTCAAGGGCTGTGATGCCACCTGGATTGACCATATCTAGACCCACAGCTGATTGAGGCATAAGGGTGGACACTCTTGGGGCTGAGAGGTTTGGTGAGGTTGGGTGAGCAAACGCAGACCCTTTAGAGTAATACTGCGTGGTACCCATCCCATGGGTCCCAAATCTCCAGGTTCAAGGGCATCTTCCTACATCGAAAACATGCATGAGAATCCCAGAAGATGGTACACCGTGTGATCGGGAAAGGTTTCTAACACGCACCTCATTTCTCATCTCCTTGTGCTCGGGTTCGCCATTCCAGCCGCTTTACTAGCAATCTCCCTCCTTGAGAATCAGCACCTTTAACCTCCTGTTCCGTACAGGTTGCAATTTGTCCTGAGGATGAACGGGAAGAGGGGGAACCAATGAGACACTAGCTCTAGGTGTTGGGACAGGCACAGGTCACTCTATTTTCCCATCAGGAAGAAGAATTAACCACAGGCTCAGCCTGCCGCCCGGGACCAGAATAGGGCCTGAAGCAATCCTGCGCTTTTGCGGCCAGCTCCCAAGAAAGCGAGTTGAAAAATGGAGCTCAGGGGCACTGCAATTCACAAACCTGCAGAGTTATAAATGATAACTCTCGTCCACAAATATATTGACGGAAGACAACAAAGAGGATTTGAAAGCAAGGCAGAATTGCAGGAAACAGATTTCAGGAGGTAGATTCGAATCGCCTTTAAAGCACGGGAAAAGCGGCAAAACCTCGACAATGATGCCCTTGGCCAAAAAGGGCGTATGCGTTTTTTCCTGAATATATTCAGGAAAAAACGCATACGCCCTTTTTGGCCAACCAAGCAACCTGGAAAGGCAAATCAGCGCTACAAAGAAGTCTCGCTTCCCATCGGTCAAAAGGGCCATGCTGAATAAAGTGTCAAAACCAGAAATGCAGGACAGGCCATGGAGAAACGGGAGCCTTGCTACGCTGATGGGCGGGATGTAAATTGCCAACAGCCACTCTGCAGAAGTGTACGGTGTGTCCTGAAACATCGAAAACACTCAGCTTAGAGAGCATAGGGCACTTCCACTCACGGGCGTATAAATTGGGAAAACTAAAAATCAGCAAGGCACAGGCACCCCAAAGTTTAGGGCTGCTCTGTTGACAAGAACCTCCACTTCGTTACACCTTAAATATCCCAGGAAAGAGAAAAATGGATAAAGAAGTTGTGGTCCTTTTGTACAATGGAATATCACTCAGCCATGAAATCAACGTCATAAGGCTAGTAGCAGCATGATGAGTGGATTTAGGTACGACGATTCTAAGTGAAATAAGCCACACAGAAAACGACACTTATCATAAGATATCACTTATAGAGGGAATGTAAAACCGCTACCCTTGAACTGAATTACAAAACAGAACAGAGTCACACGTTTAGAAAACACACTATGGCTGCTTAACGGGAAAGGTGAGGTGGGGTGATGCATAAAACAAGGGTTTCAAATTAGCTCAGAGACCGTTCCATAAACCCAATATGTAATAGACAAGACCTACTCCTTGCTCAGTGATCTGGACTCAAAACCCCCTATTCACCGCCCAAGAATATATCTGACTAGTAAGAATCTTAAAACCTATGTATTGATATCTCTCTGTATGTGAGTCAAGTGGGTGTAAAGTGGCATAAACACAGCAGTAAAAAACAGCTAAACCCCTTTATAAAAATCAATTACTTTTAAAAACCCGTGAAACAAAGACAGTGAAAGAGAGAGAAATTCTTACAAAATTCGTTCAAGGGCTGTGATGCCACCTGGATTGACCATATCTAGACCCACAGCTGATTGAGGCATAAGGGTGGACACTCTTGGGGCTGAGAGGTTTGGTGAGGTTGGGTGAGCAAACGCAGACCCTTTAGAGTAATACTGCGTGGTACCCATCCCATGGGTCCCAAATCTCCAGGTTCAAGGGCATCTTCCTACATCGTAAACATGCATGAGAATCCCAGAAGATGGTACACCGTGTGATCGGGAAAGGTTTCTAAAACGCACCTCATTTCTCATCTCCTTGTGCTCGGGTTCGCCATTCCAGCCGCTTTACTAGCAATCTCCCTCCTTGGAGAATCAGCACCTTTAACCTCCTGTTCCGTACAGGTTGCAATTTGTCCTGAGGATGAACGGGAAGAGGGGGAACCAATGAGACACTAGCTCTAGGTGTTGGGACAGGCACAGGTCACTCTATTTTCCCATCAGGAAGAAGAATTAACCACAGGCTCAGCCTGCCGCCCGGGACCAGAATAGGGCCTGAAGCAATCCTGCGCTTTTGCGGCCAGCTCCCAAGAAAGCGAGTGGGAAAATGGAACTCAGGGGCCCTGCAATTCACAAACATGCAGAGTTGTAAATGATAACTGTCGTCCACCAATATATTGACGGAAGACAACGAAGAGGATTTGAAAGCAAGGCAGAATTGCAGGAAACAGATTTCAGGAGGTAGATTCGAATCGCCTTTAAAGCACGGGAAAAGCGGCAAAACCTCGACAATGATGCCCTTGGCCAAAAAGGGCGTATGCGTTTTTTCCTGAATATATTCAGGAAAAAACGCATACGCCCTTTTTGGCCAACCAAGCATCCTGGAAAGGCAAATCAGCGCTACAAACAAGTCTCGCTTCCCATCGGTCAAAAGTGCCATGCTGAATAAAGTGTCAAAACCAGAAATGCAGGACAGGCCATGGAGAAACGGGAGCCTTGCTACGCTGATGGGCGGGATGTAAATTGCCAACAGCCACTCTGGAGAAGTGTACGGTGTGTCCTGAAACATCGAAAAAACTCAGCTTAAAGAGCATAGGGCACTTCCACTCACGGGCGTATAAATTGGGAAAACTAAAAATCAGCAAGGCACAGGCACCCCAAAGTTTAGGGCTGCTCTGTTGACAAGAACCTCCACTTCGTTACACCTTAAATATCCCAGGAAAGAGAAAAATGGATAAAGAAGTTGTGGTCCTTTTGTACAATGGAATATCACTCAGCCATGAAATCAACGTCATAAGGCTAGTAGCAGCATGATGAGTGGATTTAGGTACGACGATTCTAAGTGAAATAAGTCACACAGAAAACGACACTTATCATAAGATATCACTTATAGAGGGAATGTAAAACCGCTACCCTTGAACTGAATTACAAAACAGAACAGAGTCACACGTTTAGAAAACACACTATGGCTGCTTAACGGGAAAGGTGAGGTGGGGTGATGCATAAAACAAGGGTTTCAAATTAGCTCAGAGACCGTTCCATAAACCCAATATGTAATAGACAAGACCTACTCCCTGCTCAGTGATCTGGACTCAAAACCCCCTATTCACCGCCCAAGAATATATCTGACTAGTAAGAATCTTAAAAACTATGTATTGATATATCTCTGTAAGTGAGTCAAGTGGGTGTAAAGCGGCATAAACACAGCAGTGAAAAGCAGCTAAACCCCTTTATAAAAATCAATCACTTTTAAAAACCCGTGAAACAAAGACAGTGAAAGAGAGAGAAATTCTTACAAAATTCGTTCAAGGGCTGTGATGCCACCTGGATTGACCATATCTAGACCCACAGCTGATTGAGGCATAAGGGTGGACACTCTTGGGGCTGAGAGGTTTGGTGAGGTTGGGTGAGCAAACGCAGACCCTTTAGAGTAATACTGCGTGGTACCCATCCCATGGGTCCCAAATCTCCAGGTTCAAGGGCATCTTCCTACATCGAAAACATGCATGAGAATCCCAGAAGATGGTACACTGTGTGATCGGGAAAGATTTCTAGAACGCACCTCATTTCTCATCTCCTTGTGCTCGGGTTCGCCATTCCAGCCGCTTTACTAGCAATCTCCCTCCTTGGAGAATCAGCACCTTTAACCTCCTGTTCCGTACAGGTTGCAATTTGTCCTGAGGATGAACGGGAGGAGGGGGAACCAATGAGACACTAGCTCTAGGTGTTGGGACAGGCACAGGTCACTCTATTTTCCCATCAGGAAGAAGAATTAACCACAGCCTCAGCCTGCCGCCCGGGACCAGAATAGGGCCTGAAGCAATCCTGCGCTTTTGCGGCCAGCTCCCAAGAAAGCGAGTTGAAAAATGGAGCTCAGGGGCACTGCAATTCACAAACCTGCAGAGTTATAAATGATAACTCTCGTCCACAAATATATTGACGGAAGACAACGAAGAGGATTTGAAAGCAAGGCAGAATTGCAGGAAACAGATTTCAGGAGGTAGATTCGAATCGCCTTTAAAGCACGGGAAAAGCGGCAAAACCTCGACAATGATGCCCTTGGCCAAAAAGGGCGTATGCGTTTTTTCCTGAATATATTCAGGAAAAAACGCATACGCCCTTTTTGGCCAACCAAGCAACCTGGAAAGGCAAATCAGCGCTACAAAGAAGTCTCGCTTCCCATCGGTCAAATAGGCCACGCTGAATAAAGTGTCAAACTCAGAAATGCAGGACAGGCCATGGAGAAACGGGAGCCTTGCTACGCTGATGGGCGGGATGTAAATTGCCAACAGCCACTCTGGAGAAGTGTACGGTGTGTCCTGAAACATCGAAAAAACTCAGCTTAGAGAGCATAGGGCACTTCCACTCATGGGCGTATAAATTGGGAAAACTAAAAATCAGCAAGACACAGGCACCCCAAAGTTTAGGGCTGCTCTGTTGACAAGAACCTCCACTTCGTTACACCTTAAATATCCCAGGAAAGAGAAAAATGGATAAAGAAGTTGTGGTCCTTTTGTACAATGGAATATCACTCAGCCATGAAATCAACGTCATAAGGCTAGTAGCAGCATGATGAGTGGATTTAGGTACGACGATTCTAAGTGAAATAAGCCACACAGAAAACGACACTTATCATAAGATATCACTTATAGAGGGAATGTAAAACCGCTACCCTTGAACTGAATTACAAAACAGAACAGAGTCACACGTTTAGAAAACACACTATGGCTGCTTAACGGGAAAGGTGAGGTGGGGTGATGCATAAAACAAGGGTTTCAAATTAGCTCAGAGACCGTTCCATAAACCCAATATGTAATAGACAAGACCTACTCCTTGCTCAGTGATCTGGACTCAAAACCCCCTATTCACCGCCCAAGAATATATCTGACTAGTAAGAATCTTAAAACCTATGTATTGATATCTCTCTGTATGTGAGTCAAGTGGGTGTAAAGCGGCATAAACACAGCAGTAAAAAACAGCTAAACCCCTTTATAAAAATCCATTACTTTTAAAAACCCGTGAAACAAAGACAGTGAAAGAGAGAGAAATTCTTACAAAATTCGTTCAAGGGCTGTGATGCCACCTGGATTGACCATATCTAGACCCACAGCTGATTGAGGCATAAGGGTGGACACTCTTGGGGCTGAGAGGTTTGGTGAGGTTGGGTGAGCAAACGCAGACCCTTTAGAGTAATACTGCGTGGTACCCATCCCATGGGTCCCAAATCTCCAGGTTCAAGGGCATCTTCCTACATCGAAAACATGCATGAGAATCCCAGAAGATGGTACACCGTGTGATCGGGAAAGGTTTCTAACACGCACCTCATTTCTCATCTCCTTGTGCTCGGGTTCGCCATTCCAGCCGCTTTACTAGCAATCTCCCTCCTTGGAGAATCAGCACCTTTAACCTCCTGTTCCGTACAGGTTGCAATTTGTCCTGAGGATGAACGGGAAGAGGGGGAACCAATGAGACACTAGCTCTAGGTGTTGGGACAGGCACAGGTCACTCTATTTTCCCATCAGGAAGAAGAATTAACCACAGGCTCAGCCTGCCGCCCGGGACCAGAATAGGGCCTGAAGCAATCCTGCGCTTTTGCGGCCAGCTCCCAAGAAAGCGAGTTGAAAAATGGAGCTCAGGGGCACTGCAATTCACAAACCTGCAGAGTTATAAATGATAACTCTCGTCCACAAATATATTGACGGAAGACAACAAAGAGGATTTGAAAGCAAGGCAGAATTGCAGGAAACAGATTTCAGGAGGAAGATTCGAATCGCCTTTAAAGCACGGGAAAAGCGGCAAAACCTCGACAATGATGCCCTTGGCCAAAAAGGGCGTATGCGTTTTTTCCTGAATATATTCAGGAAAAAACGCATACGCCCTTTTTGGCCAACCAAGCAACCTGGAAAGGCAAATCAGCGCTACAAAGAAGTCTCGCTTCCCATCGGTCAAAAGGGCCATGCTGAATAAAGTGTCAAAACCAGAAATGCAGGACAGGCCATGGAGAAACGGGAGCCTTGCTACGCTGATGGGCGGGATGTAAATTGCCAACAGCCACTCTGCAGAAGTGTACGGTGTGTCCTGAAACATCGAAAACACTCAGCTTAGAGAGCATAGGGCACTTCCACTCACGGGCGTATAAATTGGGAAAACTAAAAATCAGCAAGGCACAGGCACCCCAAAGTTTAGGGCTGCTCTGTTGACAAGAACCTCCACTTCGTTACACCTTAAATATCCCAGGAAAGAGAAAAATGGATAAAGAAGTTGTGGTCCTTTTGTACAATGGAATATCACTCAGCCATGAAATCAACGTCATAAGGCTAGTAGCAGCATGATGAGTGGATTTAGGTACGACGATTCTAAGTGAAATAAGCCACACAGAAAACGACACTTATCATAAGATATCACTTATAGAGGGAATGTAAAACCGCTACCCTTGAACTGAATTACAAAACAGAACAGAGTCACACGTTTAGAAAACACACTATGGCTGCTTAACGGGAAAGGTGAGGTGGGGTGATGCATAAAACAAGGGTTTCAAATTAGCTCAGAGACCGTTCCATAAACCCAATATGTAATAGACAAGACCTACTCCTTGCTCAGTGATCTGGACTCAAAACCCCCTATTCACCGCCCAAGAATATATCTGACTAGTAAGAATCTTAAAACCTATGTATTGATATCTCTCTGTATGTGAGTCAAGTGGGTGTAAAGCGGCATAAACACAGCAGTAAAAAACAGCTAAACCCCTTTATAAAAATCCATTACTTTTAAAAACCCGTGAAACAAAGACAGTGAAAGAGAGAGAAATTCTTACAAAATTCGTTCAAGGGCTGTGATGCCACCTGGATTGACCATATCTAGACCCACAGCTGATTGAGGCATAAGGGTGGACACTCTTGGGGCTGAGAGGTTTGGTGAGGTTGGGTGAGCAAACGCAGACCCTTTAGAGTAATACTGCGTGGTACCCATCCCATGGGTCCCAAATCTCCAGGTTCAAGGGCATCTTCCTACATCGAAAACATGCATGAGAATCCCAGAAGATGGTACACCGTGTGATCGGGAAAGGTTTCTAACACGCACCTCATTTCTCATCTCCTTGTGCTCGGGTTCGCCATTCCAGCCGCTTTACTAGCAATCTCCCTCCTTGGAGAATCAGCACCTTTAACCTCCTGTTCCGTACAGGTTGCAATTTGTCCTGAGGATGAACGGGAGGAGGGGGAACCAATGAGACACTAGCTCTAGGTGTTGGGACAGGCACAGGTCACTCTATTTTCCCATCAGGAAGAAGAATTAACCACAGGCTCAGCCTGCCGCCCGGGACCAGAATAGGGCCTGAAGCAATCCTGCGCTTTTGCGGCCAGCTCCCAAGAAAGCGAGTTGAAAAATGGAGCTCAGGGGCACTGCAATTCACAAACCTACAGAGTTATAAATGATAACTCTCGTCCACAAATATATTGACGGAAGACAACAAAGAGGATTTGAAAGCAAGGCAGAATTGCAGGAAACAGATTTCAGGAGGAAGATTCGAATCGCCTTTAAAGCACGGGAAAAGCGGCAAAACCTCGACAATGATGCCCTTGGCCAAAAAGGGCGTATGCGTTTTTTCCTGAATATATTCAGGAAAAAACGCATACGCCCTTTTTGGCCAACCAAGCAACCTGGAAAGGCAAATCAGCGCTACAAAGAAGTCTCGCTTCCCATCGGTCAAAAGGGCCATGCTGAATAAAGTGTCAAAACCAGAAATGCAGGACAGGCCATGGAGAAACGGGAGCCTTGCTACGCTGATGGGCGGGATGTAAATTGCCAACAGCCACTCTGCAGAAGTGTACGGTGTGTCCTGAAACATCGAAAACACTCAGCTTAGAGAGCATAGGGCACTTCCACTCACGGGCGTATAAATTGGGAAAACTAAAAATCAGCAAGGCACAGGCACCCCAAAGTTTAGGGCTGCTCTGTTGACAAGAACCTCCACTTCGTTACACCTTAAATATCCCAGGAAAGAGAAAAATGGATAAAGAAGTTGTGGTCCTTTTGTACAATGGAATATCACTCAGCCATGAAATCAACGTCATAAGGCTAGTAGCAGCATGATGAGTGGATTTAGGTACGACGATTCTAAGTGAAATAAGCCACACAGAAAACGACACTTATCATAAGATATCACTTATAGAGGGAATGTAAAACCGCTACCCTTGAACTGAATTACAAAACAGAACAGAGTCACACGTTTAGAAAACACACTATGGCTGCTTAACGGGAAAGGTGAGGTGGGGTGATGCATAAAACAAGGGTTTCAAATTAGCTCAGAGACCGTTCCATAAACCCAATATGTAATAGACAATACCTACTCCTTGCTCAGTGATCTGGACTCAAAACCCCCTATTCACCGCCCAAGAATATATCTGACTAGTAAGAATCTTAAAACCTATGTATTGATATCTCTCTGTATGTGAGTCAAGTGGGTGTAAAGCGGCATAAACACAGCAGTAAAAAACAGCTAAACCCCTTTATAAAAATCAATTACTTTTAAAAACCCGTGAAACAAAGACAGTGAAAGAGAGAGAAATTCTTACAAAATTCGTTCAAGGGCTGTGATGCCACCTGGATTGACCATATCTAGACCCACAGCTGATTGAGGCATAAGGGTGGACACTCTTGGGGCTGAGAGGTTTGGTGAGGTTGGGTGAGCAAACGCAGACCCTTTAGAGTAATACTGCGTGGTACCCAACCCATGGGTCCCAAATCTCCAGGTTCAAGGGCATCTTCCTACATTGAAAACATGCATGAGAATCCCAGAAGATGGTACACCGTGTGATCGGGAAAGGTTTCTAACACGCACCTCATTTCTCATCTCCTTGTGCTCGGGTTCGCCATTCCAGCCGCTTTACTAGCAATCTCCCTCCTTGGAGAATCAGCACCTTTAACCTCCTGTTCCGTACAGGTTGCAATTTGTCCTGAGGATGAACGGGAAGAGGGGGAACCAATGAGACACTAGCTCTAGGTGTTGGGACAGGCACAGGTCACTCTATTTTCCCATCAGGAAGAAGAATTAACCACAGGCTCAGCCTGCCGCCCGGGACCAGAATAGGGCCTGAAGCAATCCTGCGCTTTTGCGGCCAGCTCCCAAGAAAGCGAGTTGAAAAATGGAGCTCAGGGGCACTGCAATTCACAAACCTACAGAGTTATAAATGATAACTCTCGTCCACAAATATATTGACGGAAGACAACAAAGAGGATTTGAAAGCAAGGCAGAATTGCAGGAAACAGATTTCAGGAGGAAGATTCGAATCGCCTTTAAAGCACGGGAAAAGCGGCAAAACCTCGACAATGATGCCCTTGGCCAAAAAGGGCGTATGCGTTTTTTCCTGAATATATTCAGGAAAAAACGCATACGCCCTTTTTGGCCAACCAAGCAACCTGGAAAGGCAAATCAGCGCTACAAAGAAGTCTCGCTTCCCATCGGTCAAAAGGGCCATGCTGAATAAAGTGTCAAAACCAGAAATGCAGGACAGGCCATGGAGAAACGGGAGCCTTGCTACGCTGATGGGCGGGATGTAAGTTGCCAACAGCCACTCTGCAGAAGTGTACGGTGTGTCCTGAAACATCGAAAACACTCAGCTTAGAGAGCATAGGGCACTTCCACTCACGGGCGTATAAATTGGGAAAACTAAAAATCAGCAAGGCACAGGCACCCCAAAGTTTAGGGCTGCTCTGTTGACAAGAACCTCCACTTCGTTACACCTTAAATATCCCAGGAAAGAGAAAAATGGATAAAGAAGTTGTGGTCCTTTTGTACAATGGAATATCACTCAGCCATGAAATCAACGTCATAAGGCTAGTAGCAGCATGATGAGTGGATTTAGGTACGACGATTCTAAGTGAAATAAGCCACACAGAAAACGACACTTATCATAAGATATCACTTATAGAGGGAATGTAAAACCGCTACCCTTGAACTGAATTACAAAACAGAACAGAGTCACACGTTTAGAAAACACACTATGGCTGCTTAACGGGAAAGGTGAGGTGGGGTGATGCATAAAACAAGGGTTTCAAATTAACTCAGAGACCGTTCCATAAACCCAATATGTAATAGACAAGACCTACTCCTTGCTCAGTGATCTGGACTCAAAACCCCCTATTCACCGCCCAAGAATATATCTGACTAGTAAGAATCTTAAAACCTATGTATTGATATCTCTCTGTATGTGAGTCAAGTGGGTGTAAAGCGGCATAAACACAGCAGTAAAAAACAGCTAAACCCCTTTATAAAAATCAATTACTTTTAAAAACCCGTGAAACAAAGACAGTGAAAGAGAGAGAAATTCTTACAAAATTCGTTCAAGGGCTGTGATGCCACCTGGATTGACCATATCTAGACCCACAGCTGATTGAGGCATAAGGGTGGACACTCTTGGGGCTGAGAGGTTTGGTGAGGTTGGGTGAGCAAACGCAGACCCTTTAGAGTAATACTGCGTGGTACCCATCCCATGGGTCCCAAATCTCCAGGTTCAAGGGCATCTTCCTACATCGAAAACATGCATGAGAATCCCAGAAGATGGTACACCGTGTGATCGGGAAAGGTTTCTAACACGCACCTCATTTCTCATCTCCTTGTGCTCGGGTTCGCCATTCCAGCCGCTTTACTAGCAATCTCCCTCCTTGGAGAATCAGCACCTTTAACCTCCTGTTCCGTACAGGTTGCAATTTGTCCTGAGGATGAACGGGAGGAGGGGGAACCAATGAGACACTAGCTCTAGGTGTTGGGACAGGCACAGGTCACTCTATTTTCCCATCAGGAAGAAGAATTAACCACAGGCTCAGCCTGCCGCCCGGGACCAGAATAGGGCCTGAAGCAATCCTGCGCTTTTGCGGCCAGCTCCCAAGAAAGCGAGTTGAAAAATGGAGCTCAGGGGCACTGCAATTCACAAACCTGCAGAGTTATAAATGATAACTCTCGTCCACAAATATATTGACGGAAGACAACAGAGAGGATTTGAAAGCAAGGCAGAATTGCAGGAAACAGATTTCAGGAGGTAGATTCGAATCGCCTTTAAAGCACGGGAAAAGCGGCAAAACCTCGACAATGATGCCCTTGGCCAAAAAGGGCATATGCGTTTTTTCCTGAATATATTCAGGAAAAAACGCATACGCCCTTTTTGGCCAACCAAGCAACCTGGAAAGGCAAATCAGCGCTACAAAGAAGTCTCGCTTCCCATCGGTCAAAAGGGCCATGCTGAATAAAGTGTCAAAACCAGAAATGCAGGACAGGCCATGGAGAAACGGGAGCCTTGCTACGCTGATGGGCGGGATGTAAATTGCCAACAGCCACTCTGCAGAAGTGTACGGTGTGTCCTGAAACATCGAAAAAACTCAGCTTAGAGAGCATAGGGCACTTCCACTCACGGGCGTATAAATTGGGAAAACTAAAAATCAGCAAGGCACAGGCACCCCAAAGTTTAGGGCTGCTCTGTTGACAAGAACCTCCACTTCGTTACACCTTAAATATCCCAGGAAAGAGAAAAATGGATAAAGAAGTTGTGGTCCTTTTGTACAATGGAATATCACTCAGCCATGAAATCAACGTCATAAGGCTAGTAGCAGCATGATGAGTGGATTTAGGTACGACGATTCTAAGTGAAATAAGTCACACAGAAAAAGACACTTATCATAAGATATCACTTATAGAGGGAATGTAAAAACCGCTACCCTTGAACTGAATTACAAAACAGAACAGAGTCACACGTTTAGAAAACACACTATGGCTGCTTAACGGGAAAGGTGAGGTGGGGTGATGCCTAAAACAAGGGTTTCAAATTAGCTCAGAGACCGTTCCATAAACCCAATATGTAATAGACAAGACGTACTCCTTGCTCAGTGATCTGGACTCAAAACCCCCTATTCACCGCCCAAGAATATATCTGACTAGTAAGAATCTTAAAACCTATGTACTGATATCCCTCTGTAAGTGAGTCAAGTGGGTGTAAAGCGGCATAAACACAGCAGTGAAAAGCAGCTAAACCCCTTTATAAAAATCAATCACTTTTAAAATCCCGTGAAACAAAGACAGTGAAAGAGAGAGAAATTCTTACAAAATTCGTTCAAGGGCTGTGATGCCACCTGGATTGACCATATCTAGACCCACAGCTGATTGAGGCATAAGGGTGGACACTCTTGGGGCTGAGAGGTTTGGTGAGGTTGGGTGAGCAAATGCAGACCCTTTAGAGTAATACTGCGTGGTACCCATCCCATGGGTCCCAAATCTCCAGGTTCAAGGGCATCTTCCTACATCGAAAACATGCATGAGAATCCCAGAAGATGGTACATCGTGTGATCGGGAAAGGTTTCTAAAACGCACCTCATTTCTCATCTCCTTGTGCTCGGGTTCGCCATTCCAGCCGCTTTACTAGCAATCTCCCTCCTTGAGAATCAGCACCTTTAACCTCCTGTTCCGTACAGGTTGCAATTTGTCCTGAGGATGAACGGGAAGAGGGGGAACCAATGAGACACTAGCTCTAGGTGTTGGGACAGGCACAGGTCACTCTATTTTCCCATCAGGAAGAAGAATTAACCACAGCCTCAGCCTGCCGCCCGGGACCAGAATAGGGCCTGAAGCAATCCTGCGCTTTTGCGGCCAGCTCCCAAGAAAGCGAGTTGAAAAATGGAGCTCAGGGGCACTGCAATTCACAAACCTGCAGAGTTATAAATGATAACTCTCGTCCACAAATATATTGACGGAAGACAAAAGAGAGGATTTGAAAGCAAGGCAGAATTGCAGGAAACAGATTTCAGGAGGTAGATTCGAATCGCCTTTAAAGCACGGGAAAAGCGGCAAAACCTCGACAATGATGCCCTTGGCCAAAAAGGGCGTATGCGTTTTTTCCTGAATATATTCAGGAAAAAACGCATACGCCCTTTTTGGCCAACCAAGCAACCTGGAAAGGCAAATCAGCGCTACAAAAAGTCTCGCTTCCCATCGGTCAAAAGGGCCATGCTGAATAAAGTGTCAAAACCAGAAATGCAGGACAGGCCATGGAGAAACGGGAGCCTTGCTACGCTGATGGGCGGGATGTAAATTGCCAACAGCCACTCTGCAGAAGTGTACGGTGTGTCCTGAAACATCGAAAAAACTCAGCTTAGAGAGCATAGGGCACTTCCACTCACGGGCGTATAAATTGGGAAAACTAAAAATCAGCAAGGCACAGGCACCCCAAAGTTTAGGGCTGCTCTGTTGACAAGAACCTCCACTTCGTTACACCTTAAATATCCCAGGAAAGAGAAAAATGGATAAAGAAGTTGTGGTCCTTTTGTACAATGGAATATCACTCAGCCATGAAATCAACGTCATAAGGCTAGTAGCAGCATGATGAGTGGATTTAGGTACGACGATTCTAAGTGAAATAAGTCACACAGAAAAAGACACTTATCATAAGATATCACTTATAGAGGGAATGTAAAAACCGCTACCCTTGAACTGAATTACAAAACAGAACAGAGTCACACGTTTAGAAAACACACTATGGCTGCTTAACGGGAAAGGTGAGGTGGGGTGATGCCTAAAACAAGGGTTTCAAATTAGCTCAGAGACCGTTCCATAAACCCAATATGTAATAGACAAGACGTACTCCTTGCTCAGTGATCTGGACTCAAAACCCCCTATTCACCGCCCAAGAATATATCTGACTAGTAAGAATCTTAAAACCTATGTACTGATATCCCTCTGTAAGTGAGTCAAGTGGGTGTAAAGCGGCATAAACACAGCAGTGAAAAGCAGCTAAACCCCTTTATAAAAATCAATCACTTTTAAAAACCCGTGAAACAAAGACAGTGAAAGAGAGAGAAATTCTTACAAAATTCGTTCAAGGGCTGTGATGCCACCTGGATTGACCATATCTAGACCCACAGCTGATTGAGGCATAAGGGTGGACACTCTTGGGGCTGAGAGGTTTGGTGAGGTTGGGTGAGCAAATGCAGACCCTTTAGAGTAATACTGCGTGGTACCCATCCCATGGGTCCCAAATCTCCAGGTTCAAGGGCATCTTCCTACATCGAAAACATGCATGAGAATCCCAGAAGATGGTACATCGTGTGATCGGGAAAGGTTTCTAAAACGCACCTCATTTCTCATCTCCTTGTGCTCGGGTTCGCCATTCCAGCCGCTTTACTAGCAATCTCCCTCCTTGAGAATCAGCACCTTTAACCTCCTGTTCCGTACAGGTTGCAATTTGTCCTGAGGATGAACGGGAAGAGGGGGAACCAATGAGACACTAGCTCTAGGTGTGGGGACAGGCACAGGTCACTCTATTTTCCCATCAGGAAGAAGAATTAACCACAGCCTCAGCCTGCCGCCCGGGACCAGAATAGGGCCTGAAGCAATCCTGCGCTTTTGCGGCCAGCTCCCAAGAAAGCGAGTTGAAAAATGGAGCTCAGGGGCACTGCAATTCACAAACCTGCAGAGTTATAAATGATAACTCTCGTCCACAAATATATTGACGGAAGACAACAGAGAGGATTTGAAAGCAAGGCAGAATTGCAGGAAACAGATTTCAGGAGGTAGATTCGAATCGCCTTTAAAGCACGGGAAAAGCGGCAAAACCTCGACAATGATGCCCTTGGCCAAAAAGGGCGTATGCGTTTTTTCCTGAATATATTCAGGAAAAAACGCATACGCCCTTTTTGGCCAACCAAGCAACCTGGAAAGGCAAATCAGCGCTACAAAGAAGTCTCGCTTCCCATCGGTCAAAAGGGCCATGCTGAATAAAGTGTCAAAACCAGAAATGCAGGACAGGCCATGGAGAAACGGGAGCCTTGCTACGCTGATGGGCGGGATGTAAATTGCCAACAGCCACTCTGCAGAAGTGTACGGTGTGTCCTGAAACATCGAAAAAACTCAGCTTAGAGAGCATAGGGCACTTCCACTCACGGGCGTATAAATTGGGAAAACTAAAAATCAGCAAGGCACAGGCACCCCAAAGTTTAGGGCTGCTCTGTTGACAAGAACCTCCACTTCGTTACACCTTAAATATCCCAGGAAAGAGAAAAATGGATAAAGAAGTTGTGGTCCTTTTGTACAATGGAATATCACTCAGCCATGAAATCAACGTCATAAGGCTAGTAGCAGCATGATGAGTGGATTTAGGTACGACGATTCTAAGTGAAATAAGCCACACAGAAAACGACACTTATCATAAGATATCACTTATAGAGGGAATGTAAAAACCGCTACCCTTGAACTGAATTACAAAACAGAACAGAGTCACACGTTTAGAAAACACACTATGGCTGCTTAACGGGAAAGGTGAGGTGGGGTGATGCCTAAAACAAGGGTTTCAAATTAGCTCAGAGACCGTTCCATAAACCCAATATGTAATAGACAAGACGTACTCCTTGCTCAGTGATCTGGACTCAAAACCCCCTATTCACCGCCCAAGAATATATCTGACTAGTAAGAATCTTAAAACCTATGTACTGATATCCCTCTGTAAGTGAGTCAAGTGGGTGTAAAGCGGCATAAACACAGCAGTGAAAAGCAGCTAAACCCCTTTATAAAAATCAATCACTTTTAAAAACCCGTGAAACAAAGACAGTGAAAGAGAGAGAAATTCTTACAAAATTCGTTCAAGGGCTGTGATGCCACCTGGATTGACCATATCTAGACCCACAGCTGATTGAGGCATAAGGGTGGACACTCTTGGGGCTGAGAGGTTTGGTGAGGTTGGGGGAGCAAATGCAGACCCTTTAGAGTAATACTGCGTGGTACCCATCCCATGGGTCCCAAATCTCCAGGTTCAAGGGCATCTTCCTACATCGAAAACATGCATGAGAATCCCAGAAGATGGTACATCGTGTGATCGGGAAAGGTTTCTAAAACGCACCTCATTTCTCATCTCCTTGTGCTCGGGTTCGCCATTCCAGCCGCTTTACTAGCAATCTCCCTCCTTGAGAATCAGCACCTTTAACCTCCTGTTCCGTACAGGTTGCAATTTGTCCTGAGGATGAACGGGAAGAGGGGGAACCAATGAGACACTAGCTCTAGGTGTGGGGACAGGCACAGGTCACTCTATTTTCCCATCAGGAAGAAGAATTAACCACAGCCTCAGCCTGCCGC